>NC_051084.1:61911333-62211333 GCF_004664715.2 Peromyscus leucopus
CCATAGCTTTTTGACCTATTATGGGCTTATTTCCCTAAGTGTTGTGTTTATGTATAATCTGTCAAGGTGTGCTTTGAGTCTTTTAGTTGTGCTCCGTGTCTTTGTTGAACAAATTCTGTATATTTTCTGTTGTTCACTTTTCTATACAGAGGTGATCAATGTGGACACCACCTTCTACGACTTCTAGTTTAATAGTAACACGAGCATAAAGAACCATTGAGAAAAGTAGAACAGTGCAAGTTATTCTTGAGTCCTCCCTCAGGACAAAGGCATAATGTACCCAAGAGAGGACATCTGCTGGGGGCAGAGTAGAGATGGAATAAGCCCCCATGAGAGAGTGGGATGCCATGTGCTGGCTGCGGCCTCTTAGGCCACTCCTTTAAGGCAGCATTTGGTGAGAAGGTCCAAAAATGAGGTGAGCAGTGGCCACCTTTACATGATGTACTCTCAAAATGTGGTGTTCAGTGGCCACCTTTATATCATGTACTCTCAAAAGTGTGGTGTATAGTAGTGACCTTTATACCATGTACTCTTGGAAAAGCAACACAGATAAACAGGGAATCAATCACTCATGTTATTCCAAGAAAAGTTTCATTTGATGGTGACACTGTTTTCCAGAGATTTCTAGATCTTGTGTATTTAGAAAACTGAAACTGTAATAAAATGGAAACATCATTCCGAGGAGCTGTGCTCTCTCCCTAGACTGACTCTGACTGCAGTCCCTGCGTATCAGTGAATTTTGTCTCTCTCCACTTTTTAGATGTTGAATGTGTCAGCTCGAAGAGACTTTTTCCTTACTTGGGACAATGTCTCTAGCCATCCAGTTCCTGCCAACGCTACAGCTCAACAGGTGAGTGTCTCCTGCCAATAATGAAGGGGGGCGTGGGAGCTTTAGACCTGACATTTGAATGACTGCATTTCTATTCATTTTAATAGATCCAAACCGCCATTGAGGAGCTGCTTGTGGTCAAATGCAATCTGGAACCAGTTTCAGCTCGCATTCTACTCCGGCTTGGATTTGAGCAAGGTGTCTCCTGGGTGCTTATGGTCCTCTCTTCTATTGCTGTTTTCTTTTTCTTTCTTATAACATAGGAACAAGCCCCGTTTCTTTACCAAAGTGCTAATAGATTTAAATAAAAGCAGGACGTTGGATCCTGATGGAGTGACCACGGGAGTAGCTGTGCATTTGGGAGGGAGATGGTTGGGATGCATGTCAACCGAAGAAGTATTCTTCTTGATAGTTCAGCAGAGAGAAACGCTGTTCAGAGAGTTTCTTCTAAATAGGGAGAAGAAACAGGGTATGCATGGCAATGGTAATGTCTAAAAAAAATCTCGTTTAGTTCAAAATCAAAATTTGTGTCAATGATTTTTGTGTGTGTGCTGATGGAGATCAAGCCCTAAGGCTTTGTAGATGTTCCGCATGAGTTCTTCAATTGAGCCATACTAGTATCCGTTTAATTAAAAAAAAGTTTTGAGACAAGTTCTCACTAAGTTGTGGAGATCAGTCTTGAACTTGTGATCCTCCTGTGCCAGCTTTCCAAGTAGCTGGGACTGCAAGCGTGCACCACCACTTCTAGCTCATACAAGGGAATTAGTATATAAGAGTGCAGGCAAGAAATTCTTTTCTTTTTTTTTTTAAATTTATTATTTTTTTTTGTTTTTACATCCCAACCACACTCCTTTCTCACTATTTCTCTTCAGATACAGGTGGGCCTTCCAGGGATATCAGCCAGCCAAGATATATCAAGTTGAAGAAATTCTTAAAATGTGCTAATGTGCAATTTTGCCCTCCCCAATCAATGGACAATGCATTCTGAAAACTATCCCTAAAGTGAACTGAAGTTGAACTGAGGGGCTAGAGCAATGGTTAAGAGTATTTATCAGTCATGCACAGAACTCAGGCTCAGTTCCCAGCATCCATTCCAGTTTCAAGTAATCTGATAGTCCCCTTTGATGGTCATCCATAGGCTCCTACATGCATATGGCATACTCCCTACACTCAGGCACACATAAACATAAAACAAGCAAATAAATATTTTTTAATTGACATTCCCTCTCTCTTGCTTTTATATAGTTTTTCCTATTTTGGTACACTGTAGCTAGAGTTTTCCTGCCTTGCCCATAGTCAGGACAAATCTTTGTCACCCGCCAGTCCCACAGCCGCTCAGACCCAACCAAGTAAACACAGAGACTTATATTGCATACAAACTGTATGGCCGTGGCAGGCTTCTTGCTAACTGTTCTTATAGCTTATAATTAATCCATTTCCATAAATCTATACCTTGCCACGTGGCTGGTGGCTTACCCGTGTCTTCACATGCTGCTGGTCATGGCGGCAGCTGGCAGTGTCTCTGCCTCAGCCTTCTGCTTCCCAGAATTCTCCTCTCTCCTTGTCCCACCTACTTCCTGCCTGGCCACTGGCCAATCAGTGTTTTATTTATTGACCAATCAGAGCAATTTGACATACAGACCGTCCCACAGCACTTCCCCTTTCTTTTTTTTAAAAGGAAGGTTTTAACTTTTACACATCTCCAAAGTCAGCTTGGTATATTTGGGAATTTGGGCGTAGCTTCTCTTACTACTTCCTGCTGGAGGGGGGCGCTGTATCTTATGGGGACACAAAGAAAATTTTAGGATCATGGAGTAGTCCGTGAGACCGTATCGTCTGAGCCAGTTGCCTTGAAAGGATTCTGGATGTTGGATCATCTGGGCCATGGTGTCATCAGAGACCTTTCAGGTGGTCTTGGCTGGTCAAACCTGATATATCTTAATCTAGAACAAATCCATAGCCTCTGGCTTTCTGTAGAAACAAAAACAGAGCCTCCTTTCCAAAGCAACATATCCTTACATCCAAATTTTGAAGTCAAGGTACCTTTAAAATATACATTTTGGCATAACTCAACAACTTTTGCAATCAAATGTTTTTCTTCAGTTACAAATATCAAAGAGAACATAATCCAGATTCTCTGTGTGGTAGCCATCTTTATGTGGTTTATTTTTTATATTACCTTGAGCCTATTGCTTTAAACTGCAGCCTTTTAAGCCTGAAACGGTGCTGTGGCTGCTGGCTCTGCCCACTTCAGCTTCCCAACATGGCGGTGGTACGTTTTCCGCCAGCTCTGGGAGCCATCGTGGGTCTGTGCTTTTATGCAAGCAGCGTGTAGCCCAGAAACCTCTTTTTGTTTTGCACTAGCAAAGGCTAAATCCACCACGCAGCTTAATGTGCCACTTGCAGAGGCCTCATTCCCGCCATACTGCAGACTGAGCTCGCACGCTAGGAACCTGCCAGTAGCTCAAACCGGCAGATTGCCTCTCATTTGAGAGAGACAATTAGGAAGCTGTTTTTAGCTCCATTTTAGAATCTTTTCTCAGGTTTTAGGTAGAAACTTTTGCCAACACGTTGGGCACCATTTGTAGCTAGAGTTTTCCTGCCTTGCCCACAGTCAGGACAAATCTTTGTCACCCGCCAGTCCCACAGCCGCTCAGACCCAAGTAAACACAGAGACTTATATTGCATACAAACTGTATGGCCGTGGCAGGCTTCTTGTTAACTGTTCTTATAGCTTAAATTAATCCATTTCCATAAATCTATACCTTGCCACGTGGCTGGTGGCTTACCCGTGTCTTCACATGCTGCTGGTCATGGCGGCAGCTGGTAGTGTCTCTGCCTCAGTCTTCTGCTTCCCAGAATTCTCCTCTCTCCTTGTCCCACCTACTTCCTGCCTGGCCACTGGCCAATCAGTGTTTTATTTATTGACCAATCAGAGCAATTTGACATACAGACCGTCCCACAGCAGTACACAGAGAAAATTGTATTACTATTCCATGTTCTATGGTATCCAGAAAAGATTTCTCAAAGCTAGAACCTTCCAATTGGAGGGTGCAAGGCCTCTGGACTCTTCCCATCTCTCTCTAGGCTGAGGGGCCAATGCTACTGTTTATTTCCTACCCACCTATTGTCTTGTCTCATGGCTGTGCCTATATCCCTATTTATTTGAATTATATACAGGCCTAGAAGGTTCCAGCTCTGATGGGGTTCTCACCAGTTCAACGGAACCCTTCTGTGGCAGATTCAGCCTTGGTCAACTTCAGCACCTTATCCTAAAACCCTCAGCTGCCAAACATGGCTACCAGCTGGCGCAGTACCCATATGTGAGTACCCCCTCTCACGCTTCTAGGCTTGGCAGGTCGGGAGGAGTTGACATTATTCTCTGGGTTTGAAGCTAACATGGCAGAGGCAAAGGGAATGACTGAGATAATTTGCCCAGTGCATTTTGAGCTCAAGTTTGACATTTCTTAGCTGCTTCTCCAGGGCCCCCTGCTTGTGTATTGCTACCTGAGAATGCTACTGTTAGCTAGAAGGCCTGTGGACATTTTTAATTGTTTAGATATTTTCTTTGCTCTCTACACTTGAGAAATAGTGCAAATCTTGCAGACAGATTCTGGTTTTGAACACTGATCCTATATCCTGCGTATTCTTAATATTTATTACTTACGTATGGCATGTCTTAATTTACTCATCTCTAAAATGGTTAATGTGGTGCAGCTCTCAGGAATGTGGTGAAGATTAATATAGTAAGATGTTTTGCATCAGTGAGGACCCAGTTGAGGGTAGTTGTTTATTATTATTATTATTATTATTATTATTATTATTATTGTTGTTGTTGTTGTTGTAATTAAAGCAAGTAAATAATGGATCAGCTGACACACCTACCCCCGTGCTATTTATTTAATTTTTAAAGAATTTCATACATGAGTACTGCATGTACATAAATTTACATAACTTTCACCCTCTCTCTTCCCCTTCCAACTCTTGTGTTCCCCTATTCCCTCTTAAATTCATATTCTGCTCTTTTAATTATCACACACACACATACACACACACACACACACACACATATCCTTCAGAGTCTGTTTAGTATTACCCATGCATGTATGTGTTTTGGGGGGCTAGTCCCTGAAGAAGGTTGATTTTCCATTTCTCAGCAGCCCTTAATTACTTGTAGTTCCTCATCTAGAGGTGGGACTTCAAGGTTTCCCTCATCCACATTAGAATGGATCTTGGCTGGTCATTGTGCAGGTCTTTTTCAGGTGACCATATTGCTGGGCTTCCATGGGTACAACTTTACTGTCATATACAAAAGATACCATCTTGTAGCAGATGTTCTGGTTCTCTGGTTCTTACCATCTTTCTGCCCCTTCTTCCAAAACATTTCTTGAATCTTATGTGTAGGGGTTGTGTTGTAGACCTATCAGCCCAGGCTGGGCACTCCATGGTCAGTTGTTTTCTGCATTTTGACTAGTTGCGGATTTCTGTGGTGGTCTCTGTCTGCAATAGGAAGACACTTCTTTGATGATGAGTGAGAACTGCATTTAACTGTGGTATAAAAATAATTATTCAGAATGTAGTTGGGAATTATACTACTTTTAGGAAAGTTGACCCAATTCTTAAAAACTTAAATATTTTTAAAGTGACTATTTTACTAGACTTTTCCTGTATGTGTTTCTATATGTGTACACATAATCATGGAAACCAGTAGAGAGCTTCAGATTGGATTTGGATTCACAGATGGTTGTGAGCCACCATGTGGGTGATGGGAATGAGACACAGGCACTCCGGAAGAGCTGCTGGTGCTCTTAACTGCTAAGCCATCTCTCTGTAGTCTCGATTTGGTAGCTTTTCTATCTTCCTAAAGAGGTGTCATTCACTGGTTCTGGAAACCAAAGTGAGTGCTTATGGGATGGCAGAGTTCGTGATAATTTGCATTCTTCCCAGGTGAGCTGTAATGGGAGTTGGGCTAACTGTCTCGAGTCAGGGCCCCATTCCATCTTCAACCTCTTCTCTATTGCAGGCTCATCCTGAGGGGTACATTTGCCCTTTAGGGAAGAGTTGTAAACGCAGGGAATTATTTTTACTTGTCATAATGGGAGAATCATTATTGGCATTTAGTAAGCAGATTCCAGGGATGCTGTTAAATGTTCCATACTGTACAGGACAGCTCTCTCAGTGGTTACCCTGCTCCCTCAAAGGCAAGAACATGGAAGTTGACAGTCCCTTCTCTGAAGCATCTTTGTGCCAAACGACATTGCGTTGTATTGAGTTTAGAACTCAAGCATACTGGGAGTTAGAGTAGAGGATACGTGACTCTGTGAGGGCCCACAGCTGCCTGGGTTAAAGCAGGTGTGTTACAACTGACATACTTTAAAATCCTCATTGCTGAGCATAACACTGAACTTTGAAAAGGGTCACCATCAAATACTGTGTTTCTTTTGGCCTCAGAGAAAGTAATTACACTGTGTTATGTTCTGGCTTGGTTGAAGAGGTAAAGAATAATGCTTTGGGGCTTCCTGCTTGACTGGACCTAGACTCTTGAATAGCATGCAGCAAGACCTGGAGAGGCAACCTCCTGTCACATCGTCTCTGAGTTGCAGCTTCTGGCAGTGTTGAACTGAAGGGCCTATTTGATATCCACAGCTGTGCATTGCATACAGAGGCCACATAAATGGGACTGCCCTGAAGATGACTGTTTCGTTCATATTTGGCATCCAAAATATAACGAAGAATACCACTTGCAACTGGAGTCTCATGGAACCTCACCCTGAGAGGTAGGTATGATGGGGAGGTGTGGGTGGATTCTTCCTGCTGGTGTGTGTGTGTGGGAGGATTGGATGTCTTAGAGACTGTGGCCCCCTTGAGATACTGAGTATTCCATTTGGGCCTCAGATACTAACTTGGGGCTTTGAATTTATTTATTTGACCGGACAAAGCAGTTTGACTTAAGAGAAACAATTACGAGTATGGAAGGAATCTGACAGGACCCTAGCATCACATTAGGGACAGAACTTATAAGACGTTCTTTGACATGAGGAGAATTGAGGCCCTGAGGATCTGCACTTCACTGAAATGCATTCAGCAAGTGGTTCTGTAATAAAATTAAGGCACCCTGGTCCATTGATTCCGTTCTCTGTCTAGACATTTCTCATTGCTCTTGAAGTTGTTTTAAACTTTGAAACGAGTCAATAATACAGGAATCCCCAGGATGATCCATACATGGTTAGAGCCTGGCATGTAATCTGTCTATTTAAGACGCACAACTACATTGTTTTTTGAAAGTGCTGCTGATGGATGCCTAGTGTTGTGAATGAGTGACTGACTTGAAATGACTCACCAGTGTCGTAGATGGAAGTGGGCTGAGCCCAGGGTATCGGGGGCTGTCTGGAGGAGGCTGGAGACCTTACCCAGAGTCCCCTCCCTCTCTGCTTTGGCAGCTGGCAGTTCACTTGCATTAACCTCTGGGATACTTGTGTGCGTCACTCTGAGGATCTCCAGTCTTCTCTGGCAAACACTGCGTTGCTGGTTCATCAGATTGACATCCTTCCTGTGGCCCTGGAGGCAGGCCTGCTCTATCTGGATGAAATCATCCTTGCAGACACAAACATAACAGGTGATCGCCACATCTGCTGTTCCCTTAGGCCTGCCTGTTAAATGCCTATCTCAAATACCCACCCTAGACATTGCTCTTCTCTTCCAAAGGAGAGAATGGGGGATTCTTCAACTTGCCTGCCATGGTTTGAAGGCAGATGGGATTGGACATGTGTGCCTTTACTTCTATGTCTGTCCAGCTAGCTGCTCTCTCTCTCTCTCTCTCTCTCTCTCTCTCTCTCTCTCTCTCTCTCTCTCTCTCTCTCTCTCTCCTGTTTATCTCACTATTTTATCTTACTTTTTGTGCTTGTACTACTAGGCCCCCACTTTACAACTTTCTGGCTCTGAAGATTTGTTCTTCTCATCTGTAAAATGGGCGTATGAAGAGCCAACATCAAGATTAACCAAAGATTAATACAAAATTACCCTTCGTGTCTCCTGACCCAGGAAGGACTTAAAACCATAGAAATTGTGATTATCACTGCTATGCCAGCAGGGCCCCTTCCTCTTCTCCAGCTTCAGTGTCGCTGTACACTGTCACACACAGTGCTAGAAGCAACACGCAGTATTTGCTCTTGTACACAGACTCCAGATTGGATTTATGAGTCTCCAGATGGACAGCAGGTACTTCGGGGACCCACCTATCCGTTTGGTCCTCCCAGACTCCTACCACGCAGTCAGAGTTCACTTCTGATTCACTTTCCCACAAAGTTTCCTTTGGCCGACCTCTCTTGGGGACAGTGCCCTCGCCTGGCTGTGCTGGCCTCTGTCCTCAGGACACAGGGCCTGTCCTGATGAGTCCCACTGAGGTTGGTCGTGTATGAGCAACTGATGGCCAAGGCTGATGGTGCAGGTTCTCTCAGGGCTCCAGCTTCCCAACTTTAGCTCCCTTTTCTATTCTGTCAAGGTTGTCTCTAGTGACGTTGGGCTCAGCGCTTCCCTCTCTCATAGCTTTTCACTCTATGAGGGGGGGGGCGGGGGAGATTTCACAGTCACTTATTGTTTTATTTACAAAATGCACCGCTTTTGAGCCCTTCTAAAAATCGCAGACCTATGGCTAAGAGAGCTCGCACATGGCTCTGAGAGGACTATTAGCTTTGGAATCACATCATCTCGTTGAATTTAAGTTTTATTTTGTTTATTATTTAGGTGTGTGTGTGTGTGTGTGTGTGTGTGTGTGTGTGTGTATGTGTGTGCTTGTATGTACATGCCATAGTGTACATGTAGGGGCCAGAGGACACCTTTGTGGAGTTGGTTCTCTCTTTCCACCTTTAAATGGGTTCTGGGGTCTAAACTAAGGTCTCTATGTTTGCATGGCAAATGCCTTTACCTGCCGAATCATCTTGGGAGCCCCTCCCTTAAAAAATTTTAAACATAACATCTTTGATGCTTATCAAAATCCCATCTTTTATTTGTTCTGCTAGTTTAAGTGTTCTTTGAATGCTTGGGTCACACCAAGACAATGCTAATCATTCAGCCTTTGCTCTGGCACACCTGAAAAACAATGCTATTCGGACGCATGTTGAGATGATCAACTGCATTTGCTGGTGTCTAAGACAACTGGCTGGGGAACTTCTGTAGTCTCAAGTACTGCCCAGATTTTCAGAGGGCCAAGGCAGCCAGTATTTCATACACGTAAACACGTTGTTTGGGAAACTCTCGACTTGCTAACAGGTGCCATTTCATTTCTTCCTAACCCTGAAGCCAAGGACCTCTTTCTCGCCACCCTCACCTTTTTACCACCAAAGTTCTGTAGATCTAGAAGCATCTGGGGGAGAAATAAGGAGGACAGCAAGGAGGGAGGGGCGGGGACTAGAAGGAAGACTGGGATTGGTGGAGCCGTTTGCTTCCTTCTTTGCCAGTTTGATCAGCTGGCATGAACTCCCCCACCCAGAGTTTTAATTAATGGCAATATGCATTGTGTCACTGAGCTCAAATATCATGATTAACAATGTTTGTCTGATCAATATAATATGTACTTATATTATTCTGCTTAATAGTCTGTGGAAGTTCTTTGTGTCTACTGTAGTAGCTTCCATTATTTATCATCATCATCATCATCATCATCATCATCATCATCACCATTTCATGTATTTCTCAGAGCACCTGTGATGTCCTGCCACCTCTATTCTGTGGATTAGGGAATCAGGCTAAGAGGGATTATTCTCAAAGCCCTTTTCTTGGCCAGTGCACACAGCTGGGATGTGGGGATAGAATGGCTCCCAAAGTTTCCCAACACTGCTTCCTCTGCAGAGCTCATAATCATATTGAACACCTGCTCTGTGCCAGTGTTGCCATAAGAACTGGGCATGCAGGACCAGGCATGGTGGCATATGCCTTTAAACTCAGCCCTGGAGAGGGTGAGACAGGCAGACCTGGACGAGTTCAAGGCTAATGTGGTCTGCGTATTGAGTTCCAGTATATCCAGGGCTACACAGTGAGACCCTGTCTAAAACAAACAATAAAAGAAGTGGTCATGAAACAATAAGACAAGGGCATCATTGCCCTTGAATTCTCTGTAATCTGAACTGGAAGTACTGTTGAGGAAAAGCTGTCTTACCCAGTGCCCAGCAGGAAGACAAAGGATACTGAAATGTTTTGTGGTCATTGAAGTCAGCTGTCTTACTGAACTACCTGCCATAAAGATTTCCACCAGTCCCACATGCTGTGACTCTCACTTTGAAAATAAGAAAGCTGAGTATCACGGAGCTTATGTTGATTAGCAGAGTCCAAGGGAAGTGGGAAAACCGGGATTTGGATTTGCATGTTTCTGCATACACATCACTTCACGCCATGAATAAACACTTAGGTAGCTCTAGTTATGAGAGCCCAGTACATCCCTCAGATACATGGCCTTTCCAGGAACGATCATCTGTGTGTCATGAAGGTTTCCCGAGGTTATGGGAGGGAAGGGGTAACTGTCAAACACACAATAGGATGTAGGGGTGTTCCAAGAGGTGGTTGGCTGGTGGGGGCTTATTGACTTTTGCTGTGGAGCTGATCTTCCTGTCTGTACACCACTGCATTTTCCTCTTGGTAATAAGTTGAATGTAGTCCTCCCATACCGTTCTCCCCCAGGTTCCCTGATGCAGTACATGGATAGGGATCTAGGCTTTACGTGTGCATGAAGAACTATGTGACTTTCCATCTTCAGCCAGAACTTTCCACTTTACAAGCCTCTGTCTTGAGTTATTTGGTACTAATTGGATTACTGGTCTCTAGTTTCTCAAGCTGATTCTGGAACAGCCCGCCCAGGTGGGAATCTGGTGGAGTCAGTCTCTGTGGTCGGATCCCCTCCAGTCTACCGCATAGCCTTCTGGTTGGCGGGGTGTGGCTCGGATCTCCCACTTATCACTGCATGGTAAGGAGTGGTGGTCCTGCATGGGTCTCCTCTATCCACAGCTGGCTGTGGTGCACAGGGGTGCAGCTTTTTATTGCAGTGGGAAAACTCCCTGTCATACTGTTTAGAGCCACAGTCTTATCTCAAGGATGATGCACCAGACTCGATGGACGTCTGGTGTAAAGACAAACTGCTGGGACCTGGTAGGTTTGGGGGGTCTGAAAAATTTGCATTTTCAATGACCTAGTGGTGCTGATTCAGCCAGCCTGGAGCTACATTTAGGAGCTTATTTCCACTGAATTTGTTTTTAGATAGTTTGTTAGGTTCCTCAGAGTAAACACTGTTTTCCATTTACTCCCCTAATTACAGTCCCAGCACAAGAAATCTTGTTGGAATTCTTTCAGTCTAAGGAACAAAATAGGCATTTCTGAGAACTCACCAGCAGGTGGCACTAGAGCACCATAAGCGTGGCTTCTAGTCGTGACTTATTTCTAGCCTTCCTTTACAAAGCAGAAAAGCAGATCAGTCCCCTTGAAGTCTTGGGACCACATGTATGTTATTCTTTTAAATTTCACTTAAACTAGGCAGGATCAACAATGCTCTGCCTTGTATGTGTACTGTACTGATGTGTGTGTGTGTGTGTGTGTGTGTGTGTGTGTGTGTGTGTGTGTGTGTGTGTATGATATACACATACATGCAAAATAGTGCCCTATTGGCTGGCTCTTAACCATTAACTATGAAATGATAAAAGCTAGTTTGAGTTACTGTGTACAGGTTACACTCAGAGTGTTCCTGATGACCTTCCTCTCTGAGTTTACCTCAAGTCCCTGCGCTCCTCTGGAAGCCTGTGGCCATCATGGGAACGAGGACGGTCTGTCTAGAGCATGCCGCTCAAAGGACACCAATCCCATTCATGATCTAAAGACCTCCTCAAAGGTTTAACATCCCAAAGCTATGGCCCCGGGGGTTTAGGATTTCAACGTGTGACTTTTGTGTTTGTGAGGGGATACAACTAGTCAGCTCAGGGCAGTGACTGGACAGTTTTTGCACCCCAATTCATGCTGCAGTTATTTGGGTCATTTGTTTATCAAAAGCAGGGCTGCACTGGCACTGTGTTGGTAAACAGATGTTAGTGAGGTGGAGTAGATGCTTCAGCAGGGGGTACTGGGGGGACACTGATGGACCAGGGCACATTGACTCTGAGTATGTAAATGAAGCTCTAGCAAGCCATGTCCTTTATGAACCAGAAAAGGGGGTGGCAGGTGTGTGGAAGAATTGCCTGTGGCTCTGGATCCCTGTGTTCATAGGATCAATGCTGGTAGCACGTTCTTTAAGAGCCTGCTATATGTAGCACACTGCTCCTGCTGTGGTGGGAGAGGAACATTCAATATTTGGGAGTTCGAAACCAAAGCATAGGATCATGGGAGTGAAGCAGTCTTTGTAAAGGGCTGGGTTTGGTCTGCACCGCACATCTTAATGGCTGTGGTGGCCAATACTTCGTTTTTGATATGCCGCAGCTCCGTGCCCGCTGAGGGCACAGGTGAAGGATCAGAACTGATTGAGGTGACGGCACAGCGACTCCAGAGGACAAGCCCACCTTTGGGAGGATACTTCTTCCTCCAGCTCTCTGACACAGTGACACTCGGTAAAGGGGCAATCAGGGGACAAAGCTTCTCGTGTCCATGGGGGGGGGGTTACATAAGGTAAAAACCAGCTTGTGAGCTCCACGGTTAGGGTGATGGGTTCAAAACAGCTATTTCGACATGAAAGACCTGGGAAGGGATGGACTGTACAATCCCAACCTTTTAATTTTGTAGATGAGGAAAGTGAGTGAATTGGCTGTTGTAATGAATTATCACAAACTTAGGGCTACAGAAGTTTACTCTTAGTTTTGGAGTCCAAAGCCCCCCATGAAGGTGTGAGTAGGGTCCCAACTGTCCCTGCTCTAGGGGATGATGTCTCGGCTGCCTCTTTCAGCCCCGGTGGGTGTTGCCGTTCTTCAGATGACCCTGCATTGCTTTAACCTGTGGTCATGGCCTGCTTCCTGTGTCTCAACACTTCCTCTGCCTTGGTCTTGACGGATAGATAAGATTTTATTGCACACTTCATGATAAACTCCTCCTCTCAAATCCTTAACTTGACCATCTCTTCTGCCACATGAGATAATGTTTATTCTTTGGCCTTGCAAAGGATTAGGACACTGTCATATCTCCTTTTTGCTGTGAAGATTGGAATTCAGCCAGCCACACTGAAGCTTCCCTGAAGTTCTTACAAATAATTTATGATGGGCTCTAGATGTGAACCTGGGTATTTTAGGTTCGAATTCATCTTCTCTCTGGGTTTTCCTAGGCCGACACCTGTTGTACTCACGTCTCTCAGAGTTAAATGTAGTGGCTGTCGTGCTATTGAGAATTTTAACAGTCACCCAAGTTTGAGATTATGGACACAAGTTGGCACAGTGTTTCAAGAGCTTCAATAATAAGCACTTTGACAAAGAACAGAATATGAGAAGAGATAATGATATTTGTTGCTCAAGAATATTATTGATAAATACTAGCAGAAATGTGGGACTTCATAAGGGAGCTCAGAGGCATTCTGGAAAGCTGTGTGGGTAGGTGGTACATGTTCCCCAAATCTTTTTCTCCTGAGAAAGGATCTTCCTTGGTGGGAGGCACACAGGGGTGCTTTGACTATAATGGGACAATGTAGGAAAAGCTTAAGGCACATGGGCCAGTGTCCACAATGCCTCTGTCTCTATGCTATGAACCACGGGGCTATACTTCCTACAAATGAGAGATTCTCTGTGGAGGTGCTTTTCTGCTCTCAGACTACAACACGGATGCCTGTCACGTGGCTCCTGCAGAGCCAAGGAGGAAAGCCAGTCTTAGCCTAACTCTGTGGAATGAGTACAGACCCCAAATTACATGCAAATGCTTTCTAATGATGGAACTGTTGTTGGTCTCGTGGAAACACAGTGGTACTTTATTAACCCTTCAGGGCAGCATGGCACTCAAGAGAAAGGCTCTTGAGCAGGTGAAAAGCAACCTGAATTTTAATCTAAACCTGCCTCACTGGTTTGGCAAGCTTTGGGATATCGTTAGGGTTCATTTTCTTCATCCCTCAGGTGGGCATGGAGGTGCCCCAGTGGCCCACCTCACAGTGCTGTTGGGACTAGCTAATGAAATGGAAACTTTTGGTAAAGTATGAAGCACAGGGATTTGTTATTTCTCTGTGGGGATGCGGAACGGGAAAGCAGGTGGTCGGGCTTAAGAGGAGATTCTAATAGAGAAAGCAAAGCGAAGTGCCAACATTCCTCAGCTGTATTGGCCACGGTTTATGGCTGTCAGCTGCTGTGTGCCTCCCTACTCCCTGTGAAAAGTAGCCAAGTTTTCTCTGTTCACAGGACCAGCTAAAATTTTCCAAGGAAAATCCAACATTTAATTAGACGTTCAGCCCTTTCAAAGATGTCTGGAGCCTGTGTGTTGAGTGGATAGTTGAGGCCGCTTTGTCTGACATAGCATGTTCCCTGTGTGCCAGGCGATATAACACTGAAGGAAGTGTCTCAGGGTAACAAGTGGTCATCTACTTTTGGGGACAAGCATGGTGTTATGTAGGGTAAAGTCTCTCTTGTGCTTTATTTTGATTCTGAAAGTCTCCTGCACGTTTAGTGTGACCCTGGTATTTATTTTCTTTTATCCTTGATGCTGACACCCACAATGTGTGTTCATTAGTATCCTGTTTTCTGCATCAAACTCTTGCCTCACAGATGTTCCGGTGCACATGTCTTCCAGTCAGCTTCATAAGCTATTGCAGGACAATGCTGATGAGTCCACATCTGCATACCTCAATGTCAGTGACTTGACTGTGACAAAGGAGCCGAACTCCTGCTATGAACATGTGTGGACTCTTTCTTGGACTACTCAGACTGGGGATTTGCCCAATTTTATCAGAGTAGGTATAACCAACCTGTGTGTGTGTGTGTGTGTGTATGTGTGTGTGTGTGTGTGTGTGTGTGTGATAGATTTGGTTTCCTGGAGAAATTTTGTAAGAAAAAGACATACAGAATTATATGAATGAAAATGGATATAGATTATTGATTATTACTGTTATTTGTTGGTGTATTCTAGCAAAGAGGTTCCATATCCTTTTCCAGAAGGTTTCAACGCGAATTTTACATCTCAGGTCTCATCTCATGATACCCAGTGCCTCCTTTCCTAACTCAATGCGGGGAGAGGAGCTGTTGGTCAGTGTCCGCCACATAGCTTTCCACATCTGTTATCGGATAATTTAAACAGATGTGATCGACTTGGATCATCATGAGGCAGATGGCGTGGCAGAGGGGAACTTAGAAAAGGGTTTGCTGTCTTTGGATAATGACAAAAGCAGATGCTCTTGCATATTTAACGTCTTAAAAAATAATCGAATGATCATCTAGCATTTGCTTATTATAAAATAAAGCCCAAGATGAAATTTTATCCAAGCTTTATGGCGTTATGAGATAAGTGGTTTCTCAAGTAAAATCCTGGAGTGAGATGGAAGAAGAATGATAATGTTTGCTCTGAATTCAAAGCAAGTTTTCTTATGTTTTACTTTTAATATTTTAGATTACAAACTAATGAAACAGAGAGGCAAATAGGAGCAAAGTATCTCAAGACTTATCATGATTATTATTTGTGTGTGTGTGTGTGTGTGCCTCTTTTGACAACTCCTCACACAAACATCCCTCTGTTTTACTGCACCTTTTACTAGCCACTTTTTATTTATTTATTTTTAACCATTAAGTTTCTAGACTAAAATTCTTTATTTATCAATTCAAGCTATGAGATTATTTCAAACAGAATGTGGAATAAAAACTCATTTGTTTCCCTCAAGATGAGATTTCTTTTTCATGACAAAACTGATCAGAAATGTAACTATCTCAGGTCTCTGATCAAAATCTTACTGGGGTGAATCCTGCAGTAATTGCTCGTGTGGTATATGACGGTGGAGTTTTCCTTGGACCCATCTTTGGAGACATGTTGGCTACTGCCAACCAGCAAACTCAGGTGAGAGTGCTGGGCCACCAGCACCAAGTGTATTCAAGTTCTTCACTTGTTTACACTGAGGGCCAATTGGTTCAAGTTCTGTGGCTCATTTCTTCATTTGATTTGCTTCCACAGCATTTCCAAAGTACTGTGAAAATGTAATTGCTTTCTGAGCACCAAGTTCTTTATAAATATTGATGCTATTATTATGGTACAAAAGTTAGAGGACCCATATAGCAAAATACATATAACCAATTACTAAGTATCCAAACTGAGAATGGTTAAATATGATTATTATTTTTTTCTAAGTTTACTTACTATTGTTGTTATTATTATTATTATTATTATTATTATTATTATTACTATTGGTGTGTGTATACATATGTATGATGTGTGTGTTGGGTGGGGTGTGAGAGTATGTGACATGTGGAGGAGGCCAGAGGACAACTAGCTATATGGAGTTGGTTCTTTCATTTTATGTGGGTTCCAGGGATTGAACTCAGGTCATCAGGACTGGGTGGCAAGTGCCGTTACCCGCAGAACCATCTTGCTGGTCTTGATGAGCATTATTTTTGTCTTTTGAAAATAAATCGTTACAAACACAGCTGAAAGGCTCCTTGTCACCCGTGCCATCCGAACACGCCTTTCCTCTTACAGAACTATTATATAATGTGAGTGTGCATTTAACCCATTTAAAGAATCCTACAGAATCAATCGAGTCATCCCTTTTACCTTCCCTATTTCTAAAGAGTGTTTGACTTGTCATTCAAATTGAGTTAGCATTCATTTGGTTTCACTGAAAAGGAGAGACACAGAGTCTGAACTTATCCTCTAGGACAAAAACACCTTCAACCCAAATATGTAACTACACTTTGCTCTGCTGTGAAGGAAAGAGGACCATGCCTAATAGTTTGTACTAGTGGGGAAAAAAGATAGTTTTCATGAAGTGTGGGCCCAGTTATAAAAAGTCCCTGTATATTCCAAGTTTATGAAATTTACTTCCAGATGACAGAGAGGACATGTTTAAAAAAGACAATTTATCATATTCAGTCATGTACAATATAGGTGTCCGGAAGACTCACAGAGCCCAGGAGTTCAAGGTTAGATGGGAATCACAGGAAGGACTCCGTTTCAGAAAGCCATATATTAACTGTATTTATTTGCACAAATGGATCTCAGCATTTCCACGACTTTGAGAAAATTTAATATGCTTTGAACCATTCATTTTTTTTTTGTATAAGAACTTCCACTGAGAAAATAGAAAAAAGGAAATGAGAATATACGAATCCTAAAGACATTTTAATTTAGGAAATGCGCACAAATGCTTTATAACTGCCCTTGTGTTCGTGAAGTCCATGCATTTGCTTTTAATTCTCTCACCTCCCTCCCCCAGGTGGCCGTACAAGTGAATGACGTACCAGCCTCCTGTCCGGGCTCCTGTTCTTTCCAATACTTGCAAGCGTCAACTCCCAGTGTGGATTACGTATGGTCCTCCCCTGGTATGCATGCTTTAGATGGGACTCTTAGACTCAGTGATTTCCTTAGAGGCTGTCCTAGGAGCATCAGCATTCTCCGTGGATATGGATGCATTGGAAGGCACATTTTTGGTCCATTACGGGGTATATTCTTATTTAAATATGTGCGTGGCGTTATTATCAGTCCTTTGATTCAAGCTTCCTTTACATTATTATTGACTGATTTATTTTTATTAAGTTATGGGCATTTCATTGCTAGTGTGAGGAAGCTGAAGGTGGGGACTTTGTACCAGGATGATAAACACAGTTGTCTGAGTCATCAGTAGACTCTTTCAGTTTTGGGAGAGGAAGCTGAAAGAGAACAAGCCTTTGATGTTGGAGTGAGAGCTCTGAAACGGAGTGTCAGCACTGATTTGAGCTTTGAATTTCCTCCCACCTACCCTTTTAGGTTGTGACGTCAACCTACTGGTTTATTTTACTGGAACTGGTTTCCCTGGAGATTCCCAGTCCTTACAGGTTACAGTGAACAAAACAAGTTGTGAAGTTATTTTCTCAAATGAAACAAACGTGGTCTGTGAGATGGACCTGCTACCAGCTGGAGTGCATCCGATTTTGATGCTGGTGAGACCTTCAGGCCTTGCTGTTAATGCCAGTGGAGAAGGCCTCTTCCTGTATGTGGAAGCCAGGCTTGATGCTGTGGAGCCCACTATGGCTGCAGAGATAGGTAATGTGGGTGGGGCTCCACTGTGCACCTGCTTTCTGAAGCTAGAGTTCTTGGTAATGCAGAAATCTAGGCCCGTAGCCTCATATGTCTTATGATTTACATCTTTTGGTTTCCTAGGCATTTCTTCAAATTAAGAACACTTTTAAGCTCTGAGATGGACTTGCTTGGCACATTAAGACTAGAATTAGCTGGTGATGAGACATATAATCAGACCCTGGAGTCAACTTGGATGGTCATTCACCTGAAAAACTCCAAGATGCTAAATGAAACAGTGCTAGTTCTAGGGGAAAGGTGACTTGCCTAAGACCTCACCGGGGAGGGGGTGGAGCTAAAATACAAAACAGAGTGCTCTGTGTCAGTGCTCAGAGGATCTCTGCGCTCGGCTGCCTTGCCTTTAGAATGGCCTGATTACGCCTCATTCATAGCTTACCTAGCTTTCTTCCAGAGCAAATGAGTCAACACATGGCAACACTCCTTTAAAAGTAACAGTATTCGGCAAGTATGCCCACCCACTAGAAACTTTTCACAGAGTTTTTATTTCCCTAGTGTTCCTGGAAACTTGGCCAGTATGCAAAGCCAACTACTTTTTGCATAGTTTGAGTCCTGAGAATAGTTAAGTCTTGTCAATATCAGAAGGATGGACAGGATCTTAGGTCCATGGGAAAGTAGAGAGATCTTTCCAAATCTTGTTACTTTCTGAAGAACTCTACTAGTTGAGAAAAACACTGAGCACTGACACAGAGCACTCTGTTTTGTATTTTAGCTCCACCCCCTCCCCGGTGAGGTCTCAGGCAAGTCACCTTTCCCCTAGAACTAGCACTGTTTCATTTAGCATCTTGGAGTTTTTCAGGTGAATGACCATCCAAGTTGACTCCAGGGTCTGATTATATGTCTCAAGTTTTTTTTAAAAAACCTGCACTATAACAGTTGCAGAAATACTCAGGTTCATGTTGGCTAATGTATCAGCTTTGTAGAATACAATACCCAGTTCCTTTCCTTAATGATTTGCACTTTTGTCATTGTTGATTCTGGTGGCCAGAAGCCTGTAGCCCAGAAAACAGTTTAAAGTGGTATGCTCTAGACAGGGTCATCATTCAAAGGACATGTTTGATTCTGATTCTGTTTTGCCTTGGGTGAATGAATTAGCAGGCCCACTCTTTTTCATATCCACACAGAATAGCAAACTCTTTAGTGTTGTCAGGAGGGAGCAAGGAAACATGTTTTGCTCAGAGTGAAAGACCATATTCTTCATTATCCCATGAATTATTGGCTTGAGTTTGGGCTTATTGCAGCCTTCTGACTAGATTTATTAGAGGTTTGATCTTACAGAGTTACTTTCCCAGCTCAGGCCACACTGCTAGACGGTGGACATCTTTCAGGCTAACAGGTGACTCAGTCAGCTGTGTGCCCTACATAGAGTGATTTGCACAGGTAGGTGACTCACTGCTCAGTTTGTCTGGAATTGACAGTGCTCTCAGAATGCAAGAATTATAGTGTTAAAACTGGAATTAAGAACTCTCAGTGTAAAAAATCAGTCCCAGGAGAATTGGAACGTTATGAACACCCCTGTCAGGAAATGTATCATCAACAAACAGTGAAGAGACTCGAAGGGCTTGGAGAATCATCCATCCTCCTCCCACATTTTAGCAAAAGGTGTGAAACACTGAGAAGGGATAATTTCAGATGCACATGAAGTAACTTTTATTAAGACTGGGGGGTGGGATCTGGGAGATGCTCTTTTCTTTGTTATTGCATTTAGACTTTCCCAGTGAACCCATCTCCTTCCCCGTCACCAGTACAGTGTTCATCAATTGTACCCTGTATACAGCACCATGTTGGATGCTGATGTCCTTAATACTTCACATGTGGCCCTGGGCAAGTAGTAGCTATATCACTTGGGAGCCTGTTAGAAGTACAGTCTTCTGGACCTTCTGAGTCAATCTGTATTTTAACAGACTCCTCAGACTCCCTATTTATAGTATAATGTGTGAGACCCTGCTCTGGGAATTTAAAGAGAACCAAGCAAGGCCTGCCAAAAAGAAATTGAAATAAGAGCAGAGTACAGAGTGAAAAAATATGAAAATGAGATCTGTAGTACTCAAAGTCGCCACTTATCCCTTTCCTCAAGCATCTTCAAAAGAAATTTCTGAGGACAATCTTGGCTTTTCGTACAGACTGTTAATTCACTTTTGGACTAAGACAGAGTTGCCTTCTTAGGCAGTGTGCTTGTGAAGCACACATTTTCAAATGGGAATGGTAAAATCTTACCACCGCTATAATTTCTCACAACTACCACTGACAAAATCATGATAAAGAGAATTTATTTAGCTCTCATTAAGCATCAGAAGCTCAATGCTGTGGTATGGTAAATAAAAATAAAGTTATGCCGGGCGGTGGTGGCACACGCCTTTAATCCCAGCACTCGGGAGGCAGAGCCAGGCGGATCTCTGTGAGTTCGAGGCCAGCCTGGGCTACCAAGTGAGCTCCAGGAAAGGCGCAAGGCTACACAGAGAAACCCTGTCTCGAAAATCCAAAAAATAAATAAATAAATAAATAAATAAATAAATAAATAAATAAAATAAAAAAAAAATAAAAAAAATAAAGTTATACTTTTGAATAGGTAGCGGTAAGGATGTAGAGCAAAAATAATTTGGGGAGGGCATGAAGAGGAGAGGAGGACATTGTTGGGCTAGGGTGCTCATTAGCATTCATTGGAGGAATGACGTAAAGGCACTGGAGAATAGAGGCCAGGATGGAATGAAGGAGCAAGCCTGAGGGAGGTCTTATGGAAGAGAACATGAGGCAGAAGAATATCATGGCATTTTGACTTAGAATCAGCTTGGCTTGTTCTGCAACTCCCAGGACATTGCTGTAGCTGGAGGGAATCTCTGTACTTTTGATTTGCATCTAACTCACAGTCAAAGGCATTGAATATATTTTTCACATGCTTATCGACTATTTCTATTTCTTTATTTGAAAATTGTCTATTAGTTCATATACCAATTTAATGTTTGCATTATTTGTTCTTTCTGTGCTCATTTTTTGCGTTCTTTATATATTCTGGGTATTATTCCCTTGTCCATTTTGTAGCCTGTCTTTTTATTGTTTTCCCTTTTGCTGTGGAGTTTTTAAAATTTGATGCAGTCCTTTCTCGATTTTTGCTATGGTTCCCTGAGCTTTTGGAATTCTATTTAGAAAGCCATGGCTGTGCTTATAGCTGTTTTTGTCATTTTCTTTCATTTTTGAGATTATAATGTAATCACACCTTCCCTTCCTCTAAACCCTCCTACATACCCTTCCTTGCCTCTTCCAAATTCATGGGCTCTTTTTTCATTAATTGCTTTTTAATGCTTATATTTTGAAGTGTTTTCTTCAGTAGTCTTATAGTGTTAGGTTTTACATTACTGTCTCTATTTATTTTAAGTTGGTTTTGTGCCAGGTGAGACATAGGGATAGACATCATTGATGGTGGGGGTAGAGTAAGTTAAAAAGAGGCTATGTTCTTGGGTGGGTGATGGTAAGTGTATAGGACAAATATAAAGACAGGAGGGGCATGAAGAGGAATGGAGGAGTTTCAGTCTTATATATATTTGAATAAGTGTTTTTCCTAACACCACTTGTTATGATTTCCCTCAATGTATGTTATTAGCATTTTTGTCGAGAATCAGATGACTGTAGCTGCGTGGGTTCACTTTTGCGTTCTCTATTCTCTACTGGTCTACTTGTCTAGTTTTCTGTCAGTACCATGATGTTGTTATTATGGCAACTTCAATCTTGTATTTGGTTACACAGTTACCATTTTATATATGTGGGAAAACATTAGTAGCATAATTAATTAGAAGTGGAATTTCTGGGTCATGGATTAAATACACTTAAAATTTTAATAAATAGAACTGGAGAGATTTCTCAGTGGTTAAAGTGCTTGCTACGTAGACTTTGGATTCCAGCAAGCCCATGTAAATATCAGATGAGCATGTGTCCTGTCTATAATTACAACTAGAAGTCAGAGACTAGATTCCTAGAGCAAGCTGGCTAATAAAGCTTTCTATATCAATGAGCTCTGAGTTTGACTAGAAGACCTTGCTTCTGTGAATAAGGTGAAAGAGCTATGGAGTATGACTCCTGACATCAACATCTGGACTCCACATGCCTGTGAACATATAAGTATATGTATCCACATACATGAACATTTGTATCTACACATGTAAAAACCTCATATAGACACATGCACACCACACACACATGAGAAATTGGAATAAAAATATAATGCTGATAAGTAAGTATAAGATATATTCTCTTTAAAGTTTGTATAACTTTTTACATGTAGGTATGAATATCTATTGTTTTACATATTTTTTTTAAATAAACATTTTTTATATTTATTTATTCATTCATTTATTCATTTATTTATTTATTATGTATACAGCATATATGACTGCAGGCCAGAAGAGGGCACCAGATCTCATTACAGATGGTTGTGAGCCACCATGTGGTTGCTGGGAATTGAACTCAGGACCTCTGGAAGAGCAGTCAGTGCTCTTAACCTCTGAGCCATCTCTCCAGCCTGTTTACATATTACTAATACATTTTTGCAACTTTTTTGATGTTTAACATCTTATAGATGAAAAATATTTTAGTGTAGTTATAAATCATATTTATTTTAAGAGATATTGAACTTCCATAGCTTAGGAGGTATTATGGTTTCCTTTCTGGGAAGTTTGTTCATCTTGGTCTTTCTTTCCAAATTTGGTTATTGCTCTTTCTTGATTTTAAAGACTTAAAAAAATGTAATGTATTTATCTATTTTTTATAATTCATAAATGTTTTTATGTAATAAAGTGTGTTTGGCTTTTATAGCTTTAGAGATTGTAAAACACTCAGAGTAGGCGTCTCTGAAATTATATGAAAATAAAGTTCTATGTTTCCTTCTATTCTTTTTCCATTTAATCTCTTTATGTCCAAATATTTTATTTGAAATTGGCTCTGGGTGAAGGATGGGAGCCAAAAATTCAGGTTTTATCTTATCTCACGCTATTCACTTATTCACTTAATGATCTGTCTGTGTGTTAGCATGAAGCCACGTACTTATCTGTCCTTCCAGACTGCCTCCTCTGCCTGCCCTGTCTGAGCATGCGACGTTGTCACGTTTTTATTCCATTTGATTCTAAAAAGTTTTTGTAGTGTCTCAGAACACCTCTTTACTCTTACTTCTGAATTATTATTTTATGGTTACTTTTGTTCACTTTTCACTGAACTTTACAATCATCTTGTCTAATTTATGAAAAACAATCCACCATGTTTTATTGGAATCCTATCTATGTGTTTATGTTTAATTCAGAGAAATTATGATACTTATTCTTTTTACCCATTTATGCTATTTTTTTTTCAGTTTTAATCTAATTCATTTGTTAGGTCTTTGGCAGTATTTTAAAATTTCTCTCCATGTTTTCTTGTCAACTTTATTTATAGACGTTGTATCCTTACTGTGTTGCTATCACGTATCCATCTTTCCTCCCGTTTTTTTCTCTCTACCTTAGAAGTCTTGGGTAGTCTTGCTCCGACTCTTCCAGGCAAGCTACACACTGAACTGCAGGCATTATTTCTCTAACTTGCATCAGTTTCATAGGTTTTGGTAACGTGGTATAAGTTTCCTTTCTTTGTCTAGCCTGTCTCCTGCTTTTGCAGCCCCACTTAATCTCAAGAGACACGAGTCTCTATGTGGTGTCCTTTGCTGCTCTCTTACTAAAGAGCAGATTTATTTTTCTGATCAATAATGACTGCATTTCTGGCTATATATGGTAGTGTCTGTCTATAGTCCCAGCTATATAAGAGACTGAGGCAAGGGTTCTATTGGGCCCACAAATTCAAGACCAGCAGAAGCAACATAGGAAGGCTTTATGTGGAAGCAAAGGACATGAAACAAGCCTCCCCCACCAAATGAGGAAAAAGCAAATAAGTGAGCTTTTGTTTACCACCAGCTAGACTAAGAAAGTGTGCTGTGATGTCAGAAGGACTGGCATCACCTCTCCTCCTGCCTATAGTGAGGACATGGTGGCTCCTTGGGGTCACTGTTAGCAGCCTGCAGAGAATTCCTGATGGTAGAGGCAGACAACATTAGTCATTGTGTACTGTTATGGTGACTAGAATTTGGCTTGTGTAGTGTCAGATCTCCAAGTTGGAAAAATTGTCCTGGAAGGAAATAGAGAATGAGGACAGGTGAGCTTGGGGCTGATGCTAAAAATGAGCTGCCTCAGGTAACAGCAAGGCCAGAGGCCTTGGCTCTGCCCTGTTTCTCTTAATACCACCACGTTCTCACTCATTGCTTCTTGGGAAAGAAAACCTTTTATGGAATGGGGAAGAATGATCTTTAGAATCTAGGTCAGACAATGTTTTCGGATACCACTTGCTTCTTTGACTCCTGGCTGTATCCTTATATTTTATTCATAAAGGTCTCCAGATGCTGCTCTGCTCTTTCTGTCTTCTACTTACCATTTCTTCCTCTATGTGTAGTGGTTTCTACATTTCAATTCAGTCTTTTCTGCAGTTTGAGCATTGCCTTGCTCTTTGGCTAAAGAGTTTCCTATTTCAATCTCATTTTAGTTTTCCTGTAATTAACTTTGAAATAGCTATGTACATGTGAAGTGTTCCTTTTATTACAGGAGGATTGTGGGTTACTCTCCGAGGCTCCAGTTTGGAAGGTGTCAGCCTGGTGTTGTTTGGAAGGCAGTCCTGTGCCATTGATGTCGTTAACAGCAATTCACAACAAATTCAGTGCAAGGTCCCACCCAGGGTAAGGAACACTTTGCTGTCCCCTACGAATTTTAACACATTCCTCTGAGAACTAACATAACTAATCTGAACTTCTCATCATAACAATGTGCTTATTTTTTCTATTGTTTGTTTTGCTATGAAAAAACAAAACAAAACAAAACAAAACCCCGAGCCCGTATTGTAATTAATTTTGGTTAATTCCTTAAAAAAAATAAGGCAACTCTGTGCTTTTAATGGATATTCATACTACAGAATAAGCAAAAGTAGCAAGACACACATTATGTTGTCTTTCCTCTTTTTTGAGCAAACAGGTTGCATACATTAGCGATTTTGTTTTCTGGTGGACTTGTGGAACATAGAAAATCCTTGAATGCTTGGTTCTGACAGAACGCCTTCACAGTTACTGCCTACTGTTTTCTTCTGAAAAGCAGATCCCCCAGGCTGCAGAGATAGCCCAGTTGTTAAAGTGCTTGGTTTGCTAGAAGGACTTAATTTTGACCCCTGCCACATATTAGAAGATCAGAGTGCTGACATGTGCCTGGAATTCCAGAGCTGGGGAGGCAGAGACAGGCAGATCCTTGTGGCTGTCTGGCCAGCCAGAATCCTAACAGGAAGTCCTGGGTCCCAGTGAGAGACCTTGTCTCAAAAAACAAGGTGGATAGCTCATAAAGAATGATACTCACAGCTGATCTTTGGCTTCCATGCGGACATATAAATGTTTGCATATGTACCTCTACACACATGTGCACCTACACATATATGAATATACACACTCCCTCTATATACAAGCCCCCGCTTACACACACATACACAAAACAAACAAACAACAAAAATAAGGTCCCCAAGCTTCCCTGCCCTTCTTATTAGTACTGTCTAGTGTCCACTGAGGGATTAGAGTCTGGCTCTTCCCTTCTCTGGTGTGATTGGCAAGGGTCACATCCACTGCCACAGTCAGAGCCATTATAACTGAGTTAGTGTCCTCATTATTCTTAGCCTCTCTATGCCCCAGAGAATGACTACTCACTGAACAAATGTGTCCTGCAAGAGGGTTGCAAAATACCATTTCATCACAGGACCTACCACTCTGTCATTCAGTTCCTCAAATACTATGAAAAGCTAGCTTTTACGTAAAAATACATGCAATTCTAGTATAAAGCTGTACTGTAACTATCTGATTGGTCCTTCTTATTAGACATTTAGATAATTTTTATATCTGCCTTGTTATAAGCAAAGGTTTTAGACTATCCTAGTAATCATATATTTGAACATATTTGTATTTTTCTGGACCCTTTAATCTAAATTTCAAAGCTTTAGATATAAATTCTTACTATCTACAGTTCATTTCCAGTTTCACTCAGCATCACTGTGCATTTGATTTCTGGCCCTTTGGTCTACCATGGGTATTATCAGTTTGGTGTAGTCCCTGTTTAATGAGTAAAGTTTGAATGCTTTGGCTTTCTTTTACTACAGGGCATAAGCATTAGAAAGCAAACTTTAAATCTTTAACAAAGTTCATATATGGAAAGGGACTATGGAAAATAGAAGAACAATTATGTTCTCTTTTCTGCTTTTCCTCCTTCTATCTCCTTGTTGGAAACACTTTTAATTCTTTGGATTCAAATTATGATAATATTTTTTAGTTCAAGCAATAAAACGTGTTTACATTATTATAGTTTTTAAATGATGCTGTAGAAACAAGGGATATAATTTTTTTTTTTTTAGAGTTCTTTGACACCCACTCCCACTCCCAGCCAATTCCTCCCCCCCCCCTTTCGGGCCTTTCTTATAATAGAAGCTTACCATGTTTTTTGTTTGCTTGTTTTGTTTTGTTTTTTTTACTGTGTGCATTCAGTATATTTATTAAATAAATGAAAGCATCAGTGGACATTGGGAGGCCACTGGTAGTCTCTGATTTGAGAAGACATGTGATTTGGAAGCACTGAGTGTTAGGAAGTGTAGAACACCTTATTAACAGGATCCAGACAAACATCTCTTTTCCCTTAACTTTACCAGGTGCTGGGCAGGGTGGTGCCTTATGCAGATCAGATCCAAGTCATTTGTATTTGTGTTTACCTTTTAAGTGACTGTGAAATTTAAAAGGGCAAGAGAAAGCCATCAGGCATACCCCTCCCATCCCCCTCTTGTATGAGGAGCTTGATTGTCTTAAAATCACCAGTCAGGAAATGGAGTACCAGAGGAGTGTTGTGTTTTCTTGAAGCTACATAGTTTGAATTAAAAACAACAACAACAACAAAAAACAAGAATACATCCAGGCTCCCCAAATGTCCATCTGAGGGCTGCACTTGTTATGCATTTGTATGATTCTTTAGGAAGATTCTTTTCACAGGATTATTATTTTTTTATTCTTCTCTCATACATTATATCACAACAGCAGTTTCCCCTCCCTCCTCCTTCCTCCCCAACCTCTCCTTTCCCCAAGATCCACTCCACCTCCATCTCCTTTCAACAAAGGAACATGCCTCCCAGGGATATCAACTGAACATGGCATAACAAGTTACAGTAAGATTAGGCATATACCCTCATGTCAAGGCTGGATGAGGCAACTCAGTAGGAAGGAAAGGGTCCTAAGAGCTGTCAAAGGAGTCAGAGACAACCCCTACTCCAACTGTTAGGAGTCCCACAAGAACACCAAGCTACAAATGCATAACACACATGCAGAGGCCCATACCAGGTCCATGATTGTCGCTTCAGTCTCTGTGAGCCCCTATGAGCCCTGCTTACTTGATTCTGTGGGCCATGTTCTCCTGGTGTCCTTGACCCCTCTGGCTCCTACAATCCTTCCTTTTCCTCTTCTGTGGGGTTCCCCTGGCTCTACCTAGTGTTTGACTGAGAGTTGCTACAATTTTTCCCATCAGTTGCTGGATGGTGCCTCTCTGATGACAATTAGACTAGGCACCAATCTATGAGTAAAGCAGAATATCATTAGTAATCATTGAATTTTTCCCCAGTCATGTTTGGTTCTATCCTGGGTCATTGGCCTGTGCATCCTCTGGTTTCTGGTCATCTATGTATTGTTAGGCATGGATTCCTTCTGGTATGGGCCTCAGGTTTGACCAGTCATTGGTTGGCCATTCCCGTAAGTTCTGTGCCACCATTGCCCCCGAATATCTTGGAGGCAGGACAGATGGTAGGTTGAAGGTTTTGTGGCTGGGTTGCTGCTTCAGTCTCCCTGCTGGAAGCCTTGCCTGGTTATAGAAGATGTCTGCTTCAGGTTCCACATTCCTCATGACTAGGAGTCTTCACTAGGGTCACCCTCAAATATTCCAGGGAGTTTCCACTGCACTAGGTTTCCACATTGCCCCCCAAATTGCCCTTAAGGTCCAGTCATCTCTCCCAATACTCTCTTCCTCCATCTATTCCCCACCTGATCCCTCCTCCCTCCTGTACACAAAATCTATTCTGTTTTCCCTTCCCAGGGCAATCCATGTGTCCCCTGTTGAGACCTCTTTGTTACTTAGCTTTTTTGGGTTTGTGAATTGTAGCATCATTATCCTTTACTTAACAGCTAATGTCCACTTATAAGTGAGTACATACGACGTTTGTCTTTCTGGGTCTGGGTTAGTTCACTCGGGATGATTTTTTTTTTTTTAGTTTTATCCATTTGCCTGTAAATTTCATGATGTCATTGTTTTTGACAGCTTAGTAATACTCCATTATATAAATCTATCACATTTTCTTTATCTTCAGTTGAGGGACTTCTAGGTTGTTTTTAGTTTCTTGTTTCTGGTTGTGAGCCTAGCCTTTAATGGCAGAGCCATCTTTCCAGCCAAATTTCCGATTTCTTGCTACTATAAATAAAACTCCTATGAATATAGTTGAGTAAGTATCTTTTTGGTAGGATGGAGTGTTCTTTGGGCATATGCTCAAGAGTGGTGTACCTAGGTCTTGAGGTAGATTGATTCCTAATGTTCTGAGGAATTGTCATATTGATTTCCAAAGTGTCTATACAAGTTTGTACTTCCACCAGCAATTGGAAGAGTGTTCTCCCTGCTCCATATTCTTGCTATCATGAGCTGTCACTTGTGTTTTTGATCTTAGCCATTCTGACAGGTGTGAGATGGAATCTCAAAGTCATTTTGATGGCTAAGGATGTTGAGCATTTCCTTAACTGTTTCTCAGCCATTTGAGATTCTTCTGTTGAGAATTCTGTTTAGATCTCTTCCCCATTTTTAATTGGACTATTCATTTTTATTTATTTATTTATTTATTTTGGTTTTTCGAGACAGGGTTTCTCTGTGTAGCTTTGCGCCTTTCCTGGAACTCACTTGGTAGCCCAGGCTGTCCTCGAACTCACAGAGATCCACCTGCCTCTGCCTCCCGAGTGCTGGGATTAAAGGCGTGCGCCACCACCGCCCGGCGGACTATTCATTTTTTGATGTGTACTTTCTTGAGTTCTTTATATATTTTGGATATTAGCCCACTGTCAGATGTGGAGCTGGTAAAAAATCTTTTCCCATTCTGCTGTTTTATCCTATTGATGGTGTCCTTAGCCTTACAGAAGCTTTTCAGTTTCATGAAGTCTCATTTATTGATTGTTGATCTTACTGTCTGTGCTACTGGTGTTCTGTTCAGGAAGTTGTTTCCTGTGCCAGTGCATTCAAGATTATTTCCCACTTTCTCTTCTATTAGGTTCAGTGTATCTGGATTTATGTTGAGGTCTTCGATCCATTTGGACTTGAGTTTTGTGCACGATGATAGATATGGATCCATTTGCATTCTTCTACATGTTGACATCTAGTTAGACCAGCACCATTTGTTGAATATGCTTTCTTTTTTTCCATTACATATTCATGGTTTCTTCATTAAAAATCAGTTGTCTTGGCCGGGCGGTGGTGGCGCACGCCTTTAATCCCAGCACTTGGGAGGCAGAGCCAGGCGGATCTCTGTGAGTTCGAGGCCAGCCTGGGCTACCAAGTGAGCTCCAGGAAAGGCACAAAGCTACGCAGAGAAACCCTGTCTTGAAAAAAAAAATGAAAAAAAAAAAATCAGTTGTCCATAGGTGAATTGACTCCATTGATCAATGTCTCTGTTTTTATGTTCACAAGGCAAGTTGGTCTGTAATCTCTTTCTTTGTTTAGTCTTTATGTGGTTTGGGTATCACGGTGACTGTGCCCCATAAAAGGAAATTGGCAATGTTTCTTCTGTTTCTGTTTTGTGGAATAATTTGAGAAGTATTGGCTCTTCTTTGACAGTCTGGTAGAAATCTGCATTAACACCTCTGGCCCTTCGATTTTTTTTTCTTTTTTTGGTTGGGAGACTTTTAACAGCAGCTTCTATTTCCTTAGGGGTTAAAGGTCAATTTAAATTGTTTGATCTTAATTTAACTTGATAAGTGGAATCTATTGAAAAATTTGACTGTTTCTTTTAGATTTTCCAATTTTGTGGAATACAGATTTTTAAAGTATGACCTAATGATTCTTTGGATTTCCTCAATATCTCTTGTTATGTCCCCTTTTCCATTTCTGATTTTGTTAATTTGAATATTCTCTTTCTGTCTTTAAGTTAATTTATATAAGGGTTTGTCTATCTTGTTGATTTTTCTCAAAGAACCCACTCTATTTCCTTGATTCTTTGTATTGTTTTATGGTTTCTATTTTTATTGATTTCAGCTCTCAGTTTGATTATTTCCTTTAGTCTACTCCTCTTGGGTGTGCTTGCTTCTTTTTGTTTAGAGTGTGCTGTTAAGTGACTAGTATGAGTTCTTTCCAGTTTCTTTATGTAGGCACTTAGTGCTATGAACTTTCTTTCCTCTTGGCATCAATTTCATTGTGTCTCTTAAGTTTGGGTATGTTGTGCATTTATTTTAATTGAATTCTAGGAAGTCTTTAATTACTTTCTCTTCCTTGACCTAGTAGTCATCCAGTAAAGAGCTGTTCAGTTTCCATGAGTTTGTAGGCTTTCTGATGTTTCTGTTATTGTTGAAATCCAGGTTTAATCTGTGGCAGTCTGATAGAATACAGGAGATATTTCAATTTTCTTGTATCTGTTGAGACTTGCTTTGTGGTCAAGCATGTGGTCAATTTTGGAGAATTCCATGAAGTATAGAGAAGAAGGTATATTCTTTTGTTTTTGGGTAAAATGTTCTGTAGATATCTGTTAGGTCCATTCCCCACCCCCCCAATAATGTCTTCTATCTCCAGTATTCTGTGTTTAGTTTTTTTCTGGATGACCTGTACATTGGTGAGAGTTGGGTATTGAAGTCTCTCACTATCAATGTGTGAGGGTTGATGTGCAATTTAAGCTTTAGTAGCATTTCCTTTACAAACATGGGTTCCCTTGAATTTGAGGCATAGATGTTAAGAATTGAAGAATTATCTTGGTGGATCTTTCCTTTGATGAGTATGTAGTGTCCTTCGCCATCTCTTTTGATTCATTTTGGTGTGGAGTCTATTTTTTTAGATATTAGAATGGATATACCAGATTGCTTCTTAAATCCATTTGCTTAAAAAATATTTTTCCATCCCTTAACTCTGAGGTAATGTCTGTCTCTGAAGTTGAGGTGTGTTTCTTCTGTGCAGTGGAAGGATTGCTCCAGATTTTGCATCCATTCTACTAGTATGTGTCTTTTCATTGGGGAAGTTAGTCCATTGATATTGAGAGATATCAATGACCAATTATTGCTAATTCCTGTTATTTTTTGTTATTGTAGTTACTGGTACATGTGTGTGCATCTGTGCTTCTCTCTCTCTCCTTCTCCTTCCCTTCTTTTGGTTTTGCTGGTATGAGATTATTTTTTGTGTTTTCATGGGTGCAGTTTATCTTCTTGGGTTGGAGTTTTTCTTCTAGTACCCTTTGTAGGGTTGGATTTGTGGATAGATATTCTTTAAACTTGACTTTATCGTGGAATATCTTATTTTGTCCATCTGTGGTCATAGTAAGTTTTGCTGGGTACAGTGATCTTGGTCTGTTGTCTCTTACAGTCTGAAGGACATCTGTCCAGGTCCTTCTGGCTTTTAGAGACTCCATTGTGAAGCCAGGTGTAGCTAGAGTTTTCCTGCCTTGACCACAGTCAGGACAAATCTTTGTCACCCGCCAGTCCCACAGCTGCTCAGACCCAACCAAGTAAACACAGAGACTTATATTGCTTACAAACTGTATGGCCGTGGCAGGCGGCTTCTTGCTAACTGTTCTTATAGCTTAAATTAATCCATTTCCATAGATCTATACCTTGCCACGTGACTGGTGGCTTACCGGCGTCTTCACATGCTGCTGGTCATGGCGGCAGCTGGCAGTGTCTCTCTGCCTCAGCTTTCCGCTTCCCAGAATTCTCCTCTCTCCTTGTCCCACCTACTTCCTGCCTGGCCACTGGCCAATCAGTGTTTTATTTATTGACCAATCAGAGCAATTTGACATACAGACCATCCCACAGCAGCCAGGTGTCATTCTAATAGGTCTACCTCCATATGTTATTTGGTTTTCCCCCTCACAGCTTTTAATATTCTTTCTTTGTTCTGTATATTTAGTGTTTTTGATTATCATGTGACAAGGGGACTTTCTTTTCTGGTCCAATCTATTTGGTGTTCTGTAAGCTTCCTGTACCTTAGTAGGCATGTCCTTCTTTAGGTTAGAAAATTTTTCTTCTATGCTTTTGTTGAAAATATTTTTCTGGCCTTTGAGCTGGGCTTCTCTTTCCTCTATTCCTACTATTCTTAGGTTTGGTCTTTTCATAGTGCCTCAGATTTCCTGGATGTTTTGTGCCAGGAATTTTTTAGATTAAGGTTTTCTTTGAACCATGTTTATACATTTCTTCTATTGTGTCTTCAAAGCCTGAGATTCTCTCTTTTCATCTCTTGCATTCTGTTGGTGATGCGTGGCTCTGTAGTTCCTGTTCACTTACCTAAATTTTTTGTTTCCAGAATTCTCTGTTTGTGTTTTCTTATTGCTTATAATTTCATTTTCAGGTCTTGAACAGTTTCATTCACTTCCTTCAACTGCTATTATTTTCTTAGCTTTCTTTAAAGGATTTATTCATTTCCTCCCATTTTTTGTTTGTATTTTCCTGGATTTCTTTGAAGGATTTATCCATTTCCTCTTTAAAGATCTTTAGCATCTTCATAAAGTTGTTTTTAAGGTTATTTTATTATGCTTCAGTTGTGTTAGAATATTGACAGCTTGCTGTAGTAGGAGAGCTGGGCTCTCATGGTGACATATTGTCTTGGCTATTGTTGGTTGTGTTCTTAATGCTGGCACCTCAGCATCTGGGTTTGGGATGATTACAGGTCTAGGTGCCAATTTCTGAGTTTATCTTTGTTGGATTGGTGTTTTGTTCCCTGGTTTCTGTTTTCTCTCTCATCTTCTGGCTGGAATGGCGTGTGGTTGAACAGAGGGTCTTTACTTGAGTTGTGGGCTAGACTTCTGTTGGCTGGATGGCCTCTGGTTGAGCAGGACATTTCCACTGGAGTTGGGGGCTGGAGTTCTGGCAGCCTCTGGGGGTTCTCTGACAGATTTGGGGGCTGGGATATGGTGACAGGGAGGGATGGGGTGATTAAGGGTAGGCTGGGCAGGCTCTGAATGGGTGGGCAGCCTACCTGGAGATCTGGTGGCTGGTGTGGCCTGTGGTCAGTCAGAGGGCCCCTCTGCTTGGACGGGGTGGGGGGGGCAGGATACCATGGCAAATAGGGGAGGGGTAGTTGCAGGTAGAGAACACACTGTGTTTTAAGTAAACAACTTCTTCTTCTTCTTCTTCTTCTTCTTCTTCTTCTTCTTCTTCTTCTTCTTCTTCTTCTTCTTCTTCTTTTTGCAAGACAGGGTTTCTCTGTGTAGTTTTGCACTTTTCCTGGATCTTGCTCTGTAGACCAGGCTGGCCTCGAACTCTCAGAGATCCACCTGCCTCTGCCTCCCGAGTGCTGGGATTAAAGGCATGCACCACCACCGCCCAGCAAAGATTTATTTATTTATTATGTATACAGTGTTCTGTCTACATGCCAGAAGAGGGCACCAGATTTCATTACAGATGGTTGTGAGCTACCATGTGGTTGCTGGGAATTGAACTTAGGACCTCTGGAAGAGCAGCCAGTGACTCTTAACCACTGAGCCATCTCTCCAGCCCTTAAGTGAACTTCTTCATGACCTCATTCTTTTTACTGAAGCTCCATTTCCTGCTTTTATCTAGGCTGGATGTATCTAGGCTTTTAGTCTGTAGATTCTATTTTGCTAGTTCCTTATTTTCTCTTTCTAGTACATTCACTATTTCCTAGAGTTCATATTTGCTTCCTTTAGACTTTTAAAAATCTTGTGACAATTTTATACATGGATATAATGTATCTTGATCTTCTTCCACTACCACCCTCCCTTGACTCAGTTCCACTTCCTCTGGATTCATTCTTTCTAAGTTCCTTCCCTTCCTTTTAAGACACACTGAGTTTAATTAGGGTTTCTTGTATGAGCACAGGGTGAGGGGTATTTAGTAGAGCGTGAGAAACTTACCAGTGACCATACCACAGAAGACAATGACTGCTGCATTTCCTAGCAGCCATTAACTGCCAGTAGCTCTTCAGCTGGGGTAGAGTTCTTCTGAACTACCTCCCCCGCCCCATACTGGAGTGTTGATGGACTCTGTCTTATAGGCGTCTTATGTAGGTAAATGCAGCTGCTGTGAGTTCATGAATGCAATGATTATCATGTCTAGAAGTCAGTATTTTATAGCACACTTCTCCATCTTTTGGCTCCTACATTCTTTCTACCACACTTTCCTCCATGTATCTGGAGCCTTGAGGGCTGAGAGTGGTGTCTCCTGAATTTGATTATTATTTATCTGTGAGACAAAAAGCCTTAAGATGCATCTCACAGAAGATAACATAGGAGGAAATTAACTGAGTATTTACATATCTGAAGCTACTCTCTCACATGACACCCTAAGTATAACACTAAGTATAGACACCCTTGAATGCACCTTATTGCCCGGAAACAACTAGTGTGTTAAGTGTAGATCACTCTTACTTACCTTTCAGGGGACAGCCAATACTGTTCAATACTGCATTTTTCTAAGTTCTTACTCTCTGCAGAAAACATATTCCACGATCAGCAACGTTCTTTGACTGATTCTGCTAAGAGTTCTGTTTTACCCTCAAGTCCAACTGAGATTTGAATTCTCAAATTGATTTTCAGGGGAAAGATGGACACACCGTGAATGTGACTGCGATCAGTGGAGGCCACCCCATAGTTCTTCCCAGAGCCTTTACTTACGTCTCCTCTTTAAATCCAGTGATCGTGTCTTTGAGCAGAAACACAAGCAGCATAGTGGGTAAGATACGAGTTACTTCAAGCCCTTCTTCTCTTTAGAGCTTTGCTCCTATTAAAAGTCAATTAATAGGCTGTGGATTTTGATTTACTGTTTAATTTATTTATTTGAGACAGGGTCTCCCTATTTAGTCCATGATGGTTTTTTAGTGATGCTCTTACCCTGTGAAGAAAAGTCACGAAACACGACAGAATCCACTAACAAGAATTTTATTCAGACAAGGAGAAAGGGATAGATGAGATCAGGCCCGCTGAAAGGACGTGTGTGGGAGAAGGGGACGGGGGGACATGGGGCCTGCCTTTTTAAGGGCCAACTCCCACCCATGCACACAGGCTCACATGGCTACTCCATGCATGTGAGATTATGTGACCATGCAGCACATGGGTTACATAGGACATATGACCTGGAAATGACTAGGGGGAAATGACAAAGTGTCCTGCCAGGCATGCTTGACCATGGGGGTGTGGTTGGAATTCCTATCAGTCCAGCTAGCCTGAAGCTCTATTTGATAATGACCTTGCACTCATAATACTTATTTCACCCTTTTGAGTGTTAGGATTCCAGGAATGCATACTGGATTCAGCTTATTGTGTTATAGATGAAATATCTTTTTCAGGTTACCTGTCGAAAATTAATCTTATATCTGATTTCTCCTTTGTGAAAATTGGACTATTTCCTCATGAAAATGATGTGAATATTGAATTAGTATTCAATGAGTATTTATTGAGCAGCTAATTTGTACTGATACTGCTAATTTTATAGATATACAATAGACTTCAATCCTTAGCACTGATTTATGGCTTCAGTTTACAGACAAGAACACTAAAGGATAGAGTGTAAATAACCTAACATAGCACCTTTAGCAAGTAACGAAGCTGAGATTTAAACACCAACAGTCTGCAGATCCCAAGCATTCAGCCACTTACAGTTGGACATAGGTTTTGGCAATAGATTCTATTGTGGTAGTTTAATAGTTATAGAATAGGTACTCGGAGTAACCAAGGATTCTTGTTTGTTGAGACTTACTATGTACAAAAAGAATTTTAAAAGCATTATGTACCAAAATAGTTTAATCTTTATTTGAGACTCAGATGATATGATGGAATGAATAATGATTTTTTATTATGTTATTCCAATATAGACTAGGTATAGTAGCTGGCCATCGTTCTTACTGGTTAATTGAATGCCAGATGGCAGAGTTTATGTTTTATTATAAAATGACCACCATGTTTCCTAATGAAAAATCTTGAACTTAGTTTTTCTGGCACTGTTTTCCTTTTCCAAAGCTCAAGAGCACACAAATAGAGTAACGTTACCTTTATCTTCTAATAGTATTCAGCTCAGATCACACTGAAGAATTTTCTGCCTCAAGAGATCAAAGTATCTAAAATTCCCAAATGGTACAGATTCTTCCCAATTAGGTAAAAAAGTGAGTAGGGAGCTCATGTGACAGCTACATATCAGTGATTTTAAAAAAGGTCCTACCCGTAAGGATAATAACAAATATATTGATCTTGAAAGTATCTAGAATTAGCCTGACAGTTTGTGATAGCAAGTCCTGAAGTCTGTGATATGATACATACTAGGCAAGGTGCTATTTCAGAGTTTATACTTGCTTTTAGACCTGCTGTGGGCAGATTAAAGAACACCCTTTAGCATCCACACAGTGTGGCAGCACAGTGAGAAAGCCTCTTTTAAGTTGGGTTGCTTCATCCAGGAGATGATGTTGATGATTGTGAAACCAAGATAAAATAAAAAAAGAGGGACAAGGAGAGGGCAAGGGGGAATCCGAGCTTAGCAGCACAAATATGGCTTTTGTAGTCAGAAAATAATTGAATATATATGAATATCAACTCAACCACTTTTTAAAGAAACATTTGATAAATTCATAGCATGTTTTAAAACAGAGGAATTTGTGTATTTGGCCGTCTTCAGAGGGTATTCTCATGGGCTGACAACATTGGTAGACAGAAAATGGAATGAGGTCTCGAAACGGCTTGACTGATCACAGCACAATGTATCTCAAATTTGATCATGATTTCATCACTTGGTAGCCTATGACTGGTTAAAGTTAATCTGGTGATTGGTGTGGCTCAGCTAATTGCTACACAAATACAGTCATAACTTAGGATGTCAGTTTGTTACTTAGGTTGCACTTTGTTACAGGGCTCAAGGTATGGAGGCATCTTCTGGCCAACTTTAATTTAACTTGATACACAGTGAGCCTTCTGTTCCCACATATTCTGCATATGTGGATTCAACTATGAACTGAAAAGATTTACAAAAAAATGTGTCTTTACTGAACATGTACAGATTTTTTTTCTAAATAATCTTACAACTATTATATGACACTTACATTGTATTATGTTCTAAGTAATGCAGAGACTATTTACAGTATATGTGAAGTCGTGTTTAGGTTCTATGCAGATACTTCATATTACACAAAGGACTTGAAAATCCTTGGAGTTTGGTATCATGGGATTGAAATGCCCCAAGATCAGTCCCCCCTGGATGCCAAGGAATAGCTATATTTCTTTTTTTTAACTAATTTATCTTGTATTTATTTGTTTAAATTAACTTATAAAGTTAATTTACATACTTTGTAATTTTGTTGCTATTTTATCCTGAAAAACTTGCCACAGTACTAGTCAAATAAGCTTGTTTGGTGCTAGTGTTACACTGTTACCTTTTTTTCTTGGTGGGCCTTGAAATCTATTGAAGTCGCTGAATGTCAAATAGAGGTTGGGAACATAGGAAGAAGTAAGGAGGATAGGGAAGTGAGGGAGAATGTGAAGATAAGGTGTGTGTGTGTGTGTGTGTGTGTGTGTGTGTGTGTGTGTGTGTGTGAGTGAAAGAGAGAGAGGAGGGAGGGGGGAGGGGGAGGTATGAGTCTATATATGCTATCTCAGGATTTCAAGTTAATTCTTCCTACAAACTGTAATGGAAAAGAATTTGGCATCATTTTATTAATGAAAATTTAAACACTTAAGCTACAAATGAGGTAGTAACATTCAAGGATTTGAATAAAGAATCACCATGTCACTTTTCTCTTTTTAGCTGAGTTCTGGTTAGTATATGTCAACTTGACATGAACCTAGACATATCTAGGAAGAGGGAATCTGAATTGAGAAAATGCCTTCATAAGACTGTTCTATAGGCTACTTGGAGTATTGTCTGATTAATGATTGATGGAGGACAACTCGGTTCACTGTGGGAAATGCCATCCCTGGGCAGGTGGTCCTTGACGGTATAAGAAAGCAGGCTGAGTAAGCAATGAGGAGCCAGCCAGCAAGTAGGAACTCTCCATGGTCTGCTTAGTTCCCGCTTTCAGGTTCCTGCTAGATTTCCCTCTGTGGTAGAGTGTGACCTGGGAGTTGTAAGAAGGAAAAAAACCCTTTCTTCCCAAGTCGCTCTGTAGCTAGAGTTTTCTCCAGTCCTGCCTGGCCCATGACAGGACAAATCTCTCCCACCCAACAGTCCCACAGCTGTTCAGACCTAACCAAGTAAACACACAGAGACTTATATTACTTATAAATTGTATGGCCATGGCAGGCTTCTTGCTAACTGTTCTTATATCTTAAATTAACCCATTTCTATTAGTCTATAAGTTGCCACGTGGTTCGTGGCTTACCGGTACCTTACATCTCGCTTGCCATGGTGGTGGCTGGCAGTGTCTTTCTGCCTCAGCCTTCCACTTCCCAGAATTCTCCTCTCTCCTTGTCCCGCCTATACTTCCTGCCTGGCTACTGGCCAATCAGCATTTTATTTATACAGAGTGATATCCACAGCACTGCTTTTGGACACGATGTTTTTTTTGTTTTTTTTTTTTTTTTTTTTTTTTTTTTTTTTTTATCACAGCAATAGAAACCCTAACTGAGACAGGCAGTGTCTTTCAGTCTCTTCTAATTAGCTGTGGTGTCCTGTACTTGGGAGCACTAGAGTGACTCTGGGACACATGTGGCTAATGGATCTCTAGAGGGCTCTATTCCAAAATGTGGGTGCACTGAGGAGTGTGAGGCAAGGGCTAGCATTTCCACTTCTGGTATTGGGTGGATAACTTTTGGCCTTCATTAAGGTTCTGGTTGTCTGCAGACTGAATTGATCCTTCCTGCAGATTTGTCCTATCCTGTAGGTATGAGCATGAGCTACAATATTGTACAGCAGTTCAACCTTTCCTGATGTTCAGAACATTATCATTTGAACAAACCTGCTGGTTAATTGGCTCTTACAGTGTGTCTTTTACTTAAAAATTTGAAAATATGGTTTTATAGATGTGTGTGTGTGTGTGTGTGTGTGTGTGTGTGTGTGTGTGTGTGTGTGTGTGTTAGTATGTAGTTCAGAGGACAACTTATGGAAATCAGTTCTCTTCTTGTACCATGTGAATCCCAGGGATCACACTCAGGCCTTCAGAGGCAATGCCTTTACCCTCTGAGCCATCTTGCCCATCTCTACTGATATGATTTTGTCAGCTCATTCACTACTTTTGACAGTTCTTTGAGGATGAGGTCTGTGTGAGCATTTTTGTGTCCCATGGCATCTCTGCCAGGGACTTAACACACATTTCAGTGAGAAAGAGCTGAGGTAAAGTGTTTATGATATGTGTAATTTTTTTTTTGGAGCGGAGTTGCTGATTGTACCGAAAAGCCATTGAAATACAAAGTACAGATAGGAGTGCAGGGCTTGACTTTTCCACTACTTAGCTACGACACCTTGATGGTTGAGGTTTCCTCAACCTTAAAATGCCAGTTGTATTCCACTGGGACAGTGGATCTTAATTAGCTTTAGCTGCATAATTGATTCAAACCTAAAATCACCTGGAATATGGAGCTTCAGATGAAGAATTTCCCAGATCAGGTTGCTCTGTGGGTATGTGTGTGAGACATTTTAGTTTCTTTAAATTTTTTATTTAGGTTTATTTATTTATTTTATTTTTATGCATGTGAGTATTTTGTCTGCATGTATGTATAGGTACCACATGTGTCACTGCTACCCACGGAGGTCAGGAAAGGGTATCAGATTTTCTGGAACAGGAGTTATGGATAGTTGTAAACCACCCTATATGTGCTGAGAACCAAACTTGGGTCCCTTGTAAGAGCAGCAAGTGCTTTTAACTGCTGAGTCATCTCTCTAGTCTCCTATGAGATGTTTTCTTGATAGATAATTGATATAGGAGGGCTCAGCCAGTTGTAGATGGCGGCATTCCTAGGGTGGACCTGGAGTTCATAGGAGAGGAATAAGCCAGAGAGAGCAAATCAACCAGCAGTGCTCCATGGTCTCTGCTTCTGTTCCTGTTCCAGGTTCCTGCCTTGAGCTCCTGCCTTAGTGTGTCTTGATGATGAACTGTAACCTATAAGCCCAAGAAACTCTGTCCCCTCAACATTGGTTTTGGTCAGTGTTTTATCACAGGAATATAAAGTACGCTAGGACCCAGTGGGAGGATCATATGGGGTGATGATGCAAAAATGCACAGTAGATGGTGAACTCTTGGAATCGTGCAGCACATCTCGGAGATGTAGATTGTTCACTTTTCTTAGCACAAAAGTAGAGGTTAAAGAAAAGGGCACAGGACACTGTTTGCAGGATAGGAAGGCAAATAATCCTCCAAACTACTTAATCTACCTTTCCAGGAATAAAAGTTTGCGCAGTTGTCTCAACAGTTTTGCATTGTTGATGTCCCTGTGGATTTAGGCCATACAAAGAATTGTTAGAAATTTTGTGAGAAAAATGGATAGCTGTTAAAATTCTTAGAGACTTGTGTATAGGGCTGACTTTACTTAGTCATAAAAAGATGCAGTGGTTGAGGCCACAGGTCCAGAAGTAAATGTATTCTTGACACAGGAGGAGAGATCCTGTTCCTTGGGATGGCGCGGCTGGCGAACTACACCGATCTGGATGTACAAATCCGTGTGCAGGACACTTCTGCTCAGGTCCTCACACAGATGTCTTGGGGACTGGAGGTGGTGCTGCCCCCACTGCTGGCTGGCACCCACATGATTTCAGCCTTCATGAATGGAGTGAGCATTCGTTCACAGGGGTAAGGTTGCCGCTGCTGTGGACTTTGGGTCTGTTCGATGGACTAGCAGTTCATTTGGGAACCTCTGCTTGGAGCTGGGTGTCTTCTTTGTTCCATGTAGTGTGAGGTGATAAGGGTCTGAGAATTATAAACATGAATGAATCTCAAAGCCTTGAGAACAGTTCATTCCTTAGACTATTGGTAGGGAAAATGGCTTGCTTGTTTGGGGAAAGGGAAATTGGAAGTTGGTTGAGGTGGGGATAGGGTGGGCCTCTGCCTAAAGAAGGTAAGCCTGCGGTGGAGCACTTTAATAAGACTGTCAGAGGCTTTGGGTAAGTGATTTGTGGTAACCATACTCACCATGCCTCCTGTCTCACCTCCATCTCCTCTGTACCCTGAAATCACCGGATTTTTCTCTAAAAATTTCCTCCCTCATCTAGAAGGTATCTCACCTCTGTGGGACTGATGTTGCCACTTGAGACTGGCCTAGGACCGTGCCCGACCCATCTCTCCATTGTTTCTTCTCTATGAGCAGGATCCCGTTATACTCACTCTCCATCATTGTTCCCCCCTTTAGAAACATGTCTCCATTCTGTTTCGCTCATTTCCATGATATTTTCTCACATGGACTGTTTCCTCTAGGGTTGATCTCCATATCCAATACCTCACTGAAGTTTTCAGCATGGAGCCTTGCTCTGGGTCTCTTTTGGGTGAGTGATTCTGACATCACACCTTATTTGTCCAGCAAGTTGTTTTACTGAATGTTCGGATTTCATTCCTGGACTAATGAGCTGATGAGGTCAGGGCTGCAGGTATCAGGGAGAGAGAGAGAGTTCCCTAGGTTCTCAGATGAACAGTGCTCTTATGTGAAGTGTGAAGAGTTGTGGTACTTCAGCTCTGTGAGTTCCAGAAATAACAGAGTATACAAAGGAGAGATGTCTGGCCTTTTTTTCCTGCAGGAAATGTTGAAACATCCAATGGACACCACACTCCAGCATGTACTAGGAAGGGATGGGCAAGGCTCCTGCAATAGTCTTTTAGACATTGCATGTGCAAGAAGAAGAGGGAGGAGGCTTCAATCTTTTTACTTTCCTCTAAGGACAAAAGAAAAAGGAAGAAAAATAGAAACACAAACACAGTGTGGGAAATGTAGAGCCATGTAGAATGTTATGTCAGATAATAAAACAGATGACAAGACAATGAAAGACTTTTTCATTCACATATTAGTTGAGAGTATAGCCTTCTAAGACATACAAGGGTATTCTAAAATTTTGTCTTAAACATTAAAAAGTATCGTTCTTGGGGTTTGATGGTCAGTGATTAAGGTCACTTGTTGCTCGTGCAGAGGACTTGGTTTAGTTCCCAGCATCCACATGGTGGCTCTCATGGGTCTGTAAATCCAGTTTTAGAGGCTCTGTCATGCCCTCTTCTGGTCTCCATGGGCTCAGTATACAGTGGTACACAGCCACACATGCAAGCAAAATACCCATACACATAAAATAAAAATAAATTAATCTTAAAAAGTATTCTTACAAAACAATTTGAATTGCTTTACTGCTCTGTGAATTTTGTCACATCTGAATACTGGCCAAATGGACATAAATTTAGCCATAATGAGGATGAAATGTGTGCACACCCCTTTCCACTTAATTCCATCAGATCTGTACAAGTGCTACAGTTCCTATATGGATGGAATATTAGCTTTGTGTATGTGTGTGTGTGTGTGTGTGTGTGTGTGTGTGTGTGTGTGTGTGTCTGTCTGTCTGTCTGTGTCTGAGCACATCCGTAGTAGGTATGTAGAGTCAGAGGTCAGTTCTCTCCCTTTATCATGTGGGTCCTCCTCAGGAATTGAGCTCTGGTCGTCAGACTTGCCAGTGGAGGCATTTAGCTGCTAAGCCTTTCTGCTGGCTAGAATATTAGCTTTTAATTGGTGCCTTCCATGTTTACCCTTTAGGTGGAACTATCCTCAGCCTTTCAGGAACAGGACTGGGCAGAGATCCGACTCTGATTTGGGTACTTGTGGACAATCAGCCTTGTGATATTGTGAATTTAACAGAAGTGACTGTCTGGTGTGAGACTCCTCCAGCTGCACTGACCCCCAAGGCAGATGGTCTCACTGTGCCAGCTTCTGTGGAGATCTGGGTTGGCAACACTTCCTTCCTCCATGGACCAAGCTTGGTGGGGAAGGGCCTTACCTTCATGTATGAAGCAGCATCAACACCAGTGGTCACTGCTATATGGGGAGAACTCACGAACAACAGCCTGGGGTTCTATGTGGAAGGAAATAACCTCTCTGACTCAGTCATTCTTTTGGGAACCTTGAAATGTGACCTTGAAGTGCAGTCTTTTGTCAGTAACATGAACTTGTCTGGGTGCTCCTTTCCTCTCTACGATTTGGAAGCAGGGGTCTATCCTCTCCAACTTCGTCACAAGTGGATGGGGTTTGCCAATATGTCTGTAGTGCCCCAGGAATTTGAGTTGTCACCTCGGATAGTGACCATCTTTCCAACACGTGGTTCTATGTGTGGTGGGACAATACTCACTGTGAAGGGTGTTGCCTTCAGTTCTAGAAGGAAGTCAGTTCATGTCAACCTTTCACGCCCTTTTTCTTGTATGATTTTGAGTTTGGGAGACCATACAGTTCTATGCCAGACCAAATTGGTGGGTGACCGCTTTTCTGAAGTGTCATTTGCTGTAAATGTCACAGTTCTGGTCAATGGACTGGCCAGCAAATGCGAGGGGAACTGTACACTCTTCATGCAGGAAGAAACAACTCCTGTTGTGGATGCCTTGACTCTAAGCATCAATGGTTCTCTCACCACAGTGCTGATGAGAGGCCGGAGGTTGGGTACCACTGCTGCTGAGCCAACAGTGTTTGTGGATGAACAACTTCCTTGCCACACAACTTTCTTCAATTCCAGCCATGTGGCATGCCAGATGAGTGATTTGACCCCAGGGTCTCACTACCTGTCAGTTGTTCATATAAGCACTGGGTATGCTTGCTTGGACAGTGTTTATAGAAGCTTCTTCATTGTGCCTCAGGTGTTTGAATATTTTCCTAAGAATTTCAGCATCCATGGTGGAAGTCTCTTGACCATAAAAGGCACAGCTCTTAGAGGATGGAATGCTACATTTGTCTATGTTGGCCAACAGGCTTGTCTAACAGTGAACATCAGTTCTGAGCTCATCCAGTGCATTATGCCTGCAGGAAATGGCTCTGTTGCTCTGGAAGTAGAGGTGGATGGAGTTTTGTACCATATGGGACTTGTTGGTTATAGCAATGTCTTTACCCCAGAATTGCTTTCTGTTTCACGGAATCATGACATCTTAACCTTCGCAGTGGCCCAGATCTCAGGGGCTGCAAATGTTGACTTATTTATCGGGATGTCACCATGTGTAGGTGTCTCTGGTAACCGTACAGTTCTCCAGTGCACGGTCCCTTTCCTTCCTGCTGGGGAGTATCCTGTCACAGGTTATGATCACTGCAGAGGATGGGCCTCATCGGCTCTCATCCTCGAGCTGAGAGCTACTGTGACCTCAGTGACTGAGAACTTTGGTAAGTATAGAAGCTCAGACAGAACACTTTCTCTATGAATTAATTGTGACTCTCAGTTTTAGGAAAAAGGGTACCAAAGTCACTGTAAGATAGCAGGATAAAAGATCCTGGGTGACCTCTTATAGTCACAGTTTCTTTCTCAGGCCTGTCTTTGTGATATTTTATTTATCTTCATTTTTCATCAGTGAAATTCTGTGTATTCCTTGAGTACTGGGTTGTATCTTACTTTTATGCATCAACTTCATTAGACATGCGTTTTAAATTTAATATCATTTGCTAAAGCTCATTATGTGATTGTATAAGAATATAAATGTATTTACCTATTTTAGACATGTGCTGATTTGTATTATTTAAAACATATTCAATATGATTAATTTTTGTCATTTTGTAATGGTTCACAGATGAATTCCTACTCCACCAATAATATGCCAGTGCTATAGTGTAAGAGTGCTGGTTAAAGTTAAAAAGTATTTATTTTCTATTTTATATGTCTGTATTTGTGCCTGAGTGTATATATGTATACTAAGTATATATATGTAGTATCATATGTACTCAAGGTATCCATGGAGGCCAGAACAGGGCATCAGAACCCCAGGAATTGGCATTATAGGCAGTTGTGAGCTGCTCATTATGGGTGCTGCAACCAAACTCAGGTCTTCTGGAAGAGGCCTGAGTGCTCTGAACCACTGAGCCATCCCTATGGCCTTCAATTTTATTTTTCCTTTCAGGTACACTGACATTTGACTAGCTTTTTAAAGGTCTCTGTTCACTTACTTTGCTGAAATAACTTAAGCCTGATTGTAATAAAAAATGGAGGAAATCATTCAATCTAAATTGGCAGGGTAGTACTTGGCTTCAGCTGAGTGGGGTGCTGTTGGGATAAGGGTTTGCTAATGTGGCTCTGTGTTTTCCACTAAGATTTGGCTTTCTTATTTGTAAAGGCATTTGGCCTGGATAGTCTATAAATTCCTCTCCCTACTTCCCAGGATACCGCAATTTCTATGGGGCAGAAGCACCATAAAATGCACCCACAGCATGAGACATTGCCCTTGAGTGGCCAGGTGATTGCCCAAGGACCTCCATCTCTCCAGGAGGACGAGGGCAGTGGAGATGGAAGTGCCTCTTCCCAAAGTGATCCAGCCTCTGGACTAGTTTCACTGACCCAAGAACCTTAAAATATGTCTTTCCTGTAGTACTTATTGATAGTGACAAAAGTTGGGAATTCATTGGAGGTTTTAGATATTAATTTTTTACATTGAGGAAAATTATATAATAAGATTCTAGTTCCCTATCAAAATGCAACAGAATCTATGAAAGCTTGGGGAAATATCTGTGCTGTAATTTTAAGTAAAGTTTCGAGATAATATGTACATAATGATCCCTTTTTATATAATGTATCTATACATTATATATACATGTATTACACACACACACACACACACACAGAAAAAAAGTATTTGATAAATAGTCACAGAAACTTCACACATGGATTTCTCTGGGAATTCCCCTAGGTGTTTGGGGGGAACTTAAACTTGTTTTCATTTTATGGTCTTTTTATATAGAGATAAATTTTTGTATAGAAAACTTAAAAGTTGTAAGTCATCATTAGTTATTTATACAAAGTGACTACACTTTTTAAAAGCTCCCAACACATCAACAGAAAGCTACAGGTCAGAGCCAAGCAGAGAAGAACCTGGAGATGGAGCTGGGGTCAGCTGTGCACCTTCTGTGGGGTTGAGAAAGCTGCACAGTGAGAAAGTGAGCGTTGAGCTTTGTGTGCAATAAGCCAAGATTCACCTCCTAAATAATGAGCTTGGGATTTTGTCTCTGAAGGCTGCCTGGGTGGAAGGCTTTTGCATGTGTTTGGAGCAGGATTTTCTCCAGGGAACATCTCAGCTGCCGTGTGTGGTGCTCCGTGCCAAGTCTTGGCTAATGCAACAGTGTCTGCCTTCAGCTGCTTGGTTCTGGCCCTGGATGGTGAGCAAAAAAGCCACACTTACACATTTATGTGAAGATCATATCCTCTGGCCTTTTCTGTTTCTGTTTTAGTACTGTATTGACAACTGGAAATAGAATTTCCTCCTTTTTATTAAAAATGGTAGATACTGGGACCTGAGGAGATGGCTCTGTGGGTAAGTTGTAAGAAGAGGACTTGTGTTCAGAACCTCTGCACCATGTTAAAGCTGGGCATTTTAGTCTATAATTCAGGAGAAGGCAGAGGTGCAGAGACAGGTGAATCCCCAGAACTTGCTGGAGAGGAACTCTAACTGAAAGGTGAGCCCTAGGTTCAGTAAACCTGTCTCAAAAAATAAGGTAGAGAAGGAGAAGACACCTGAAGCCCACTTCTGGCCTCCCATGTACAGATAGAAGGGTATACCATCTTACACATGCGCACACACACTCACACTTACACACGTGTACCACATACATGTATAGAACACACACATAGACAGAAAGAATGCTACCAGCTGCCTTCTCAGTGGGCATCTCTTGAATATTGGTTTTGTGCTCAGTCCCTTGATTCTTTCAGGCAAGACTTGCCATTCACATCGTTCTCTTTTTCTTCAGTGTTGAGGAAAAGTCATGACAGCTCAATGCTTTAAGACATGGCCATCATGTCAGTTGTGGAATGTGAAGCCCTGTCTTTATGGACAGAGCAGTGTGCAAAGCTTGAGGCTTCACAACACATGATAACTGCCTATTGAGCTTCAAGGGGAAAAATCCCCACAGGAGGAAATGACTTTATTATCACAGGGCCTTGTTGCTTTTGAGAGAGCCTCAGTTAAGCTGGAAGGCTATTATGTTTGCGTATTTCCAGATGCTGAACTTTCTCACTTTAGAAATCACACTGTGTATTTCAGCATTTACAGATGTGCTCTCTGTGTATTGGTTAGGTTCATGTTCCCTCTCTCCCACTCCCCCCCACCCCGAGATTTGAATATGGGCTAAGGATTTACAAAGCGATGGGTGTAGAAATCCACCTGAATTTGGGCAATAATTCTATGATATAATTCTATCATGGTGGAGAAGTATGCTGGATTGTGTTAGGCAGGAGAAAAGGGGAAGGGGGAGGAGGAGGAGGGGGAGAGGGAGGAAGAGGAGAGAGAAGAGCAAAGAAGAGAATATGAAGAAAATCCTAGTTTAACATACCAGAAACAGTTTTCTGTTACCATCAGGTGTATCACCTGAACGTGATGAAGGGGAGACAAACTCCATAGTAAGAAGCCTAAGGGGCGATAGGGATTTTAATGTCTCTGATCATTGTGTGACTCTTCCTATGCACAAAACAGTGTGTGCAAAATGAGAATAATGTAAAATTAAATGAAAGAGTTAGGAAACAAACATCATGTTGTAGGTTCTAATTTTGTTGTAGAGACTTATTTATTTTTATTTTCTGGCAATAAGTGTATTTGCCTGTATGTATGCATACATGTATATATATATGCATATATATATATATATATATATATATATATATATATATATATGCATGTATATCCTGTGCATGTTTGGTGATCATGAAGGTGAGAAGAGGGCATCAGATCTCTAAAACTGGAGTTACAGGCAGTTGTGAGCCACTGTATAGATAGAGGAAATCAAACCCATGTCCTTTGCAAGAGCAGTAAATATTCTTAACTATTGAGTCATTTCTACAGCTTCTGTGTTCTAATGTTCAATTAATAACCTTGTCAGGTTTATTTTTAATTGAAACTAGATTCTTCTCTTATACAATAGATTCTGACCACACTTTCTCCTCCTTCCACTTCTCCCACCTATCCTTACCCTCCCTCTCCCCCAGATCCATTTCCTCTCCATTTCCCTTCAGAAAAGAGCATGTCTTCCAGGGCTATCAATCAAACATGGCATAACAAGTTACAATAAGACTAGATACAAACCCTTATATTGAGGCTGGACAAGAAAACCCAGTAGGAGGAAAAGAGTCCCAAGAACAGACAAAAGAGTCAGAGACACCCCCACGTCTACTGTTAGGAATCCCACGAGAACACCAAGCTACACAACCATAAGGTATACGCAGAGAACCTAGCTCAGACCCATGCAGGGTCTGTGATTGTTGTTCAGTCTCTGTGAGCCCCTAGGAGCCCCGCTTGGTTGATTCTGTGGGCCATGTTTTCCTGGTGTCCTTGACCCCTCTGACTCCTACAATCCTCCCTCCCTCCCTCTCTTGCATGGGGTCCCCCAAGCTCTGTCTGTGGGTCTCTGCATCTGTTCTCATTAGTTGCTAGGTGAAGCCTCTCTGTTGATGATTGGGCTAGTCACAAATCTATGAATATAGCAGAATATCATTAGGAATCATTTCACTGACTTTTTTTTTGCCAGTCATATTTGGTTCTATTATCGGTCTATGGGCTATCCAGTTTTTGGTTCCTGGCCATCCAGGCAGTGTCAAGTGAGGGCTCCCTCTCTGTTGTTGTTTTTATCTAGCCTTAGTCCATGGTAGTCTGATAGGATGCAGTATGTTATTTCAATTTTCCTATACCTGTTGAAACTCACTTTGTGTTCAAGTATGTGGTTAATTTTGGAGACAGTTTTGTGAGATGCTGAGAAAAAATTATATTCTTTTGTGTTTGAGTGAAATGTTTGTAGATACCTGTTAGGTCCATTTGGTTTATAACGTTTATTAGCTTCAGTATTTCTCTATTTAGATTTCGTCCAGATGACCTGTCTACTGGTGAGAATGGAGTATTGAAATCTCTCACTATCAGTGTGTGAGGGTCAATATATAATTCAAGCTGTAGTGGTGTTTCTTTTACAAACTTGGATTTGGGGCATAGATGTTAAGAATTGAAATGTCATTTTGGTGGATTTTTACCTTTGATGAGTATGTAGTGTCTTCCATCTCTTTTGATTAGTTTTGGTTTGAAGTTTATTTTGTTAGATATTAAAATAGCTACCCCGGCTTGTTTCTGAGGTCTATTTGCTTGGAACATCTTTTTTGAACACTTTACCCTGAGGTTATGTCTATCCATGGTATTGAGGTGTGTTTCTTGTATGCAGCAGAAGGATGGATCCTATTTTTATATTTAGTGTGCTGGTCTGTGTCTTTTTATTTGGAAATTGAGTCCACTGATATTGAGAGAGATCAATGGCCAATAACTGTTAATTCCTGTTATTTTGTTGTTGTTGCTGGTGTATGAGTGTGTGTGTGTGTGTGTGTGTGTGTGTGTGTGTGTGTGTGCTTCCCTTCTTTTGGTTTTGCTGGTTGACATTTTTTTTTGTGTTTTCATGGGTGTAATTAACCTCCTTGAGTTGGAGTTTTCCTTCTAGAACCTTCTGTAGGATTGGTTTTGTAGAGAGATATTGTTTAAATATGACTTTATCATGGAATATCTTATTTTGTCCATCTATGGTGATTAAAAAATTTTCTGAGTATAGTAGTCTGGGCTGGAATCTGTGGACTCTTAGATCTGCAGGACATCTGTCTAGGCTCTTCTGATTTTTAGAGTCTCCATTGTGAAGTAAGGATGTAATTCTAATAGGTCTGCCTTTATATGCTACTTGGCCTTTTTCCCTTGCATCTTTTAATATTCTTTCTTTGTTCTGTTATGTTTAGTGTTTTGATTATTATGTGGTGAGGGGACTTTCTTTTCTGGTCCAATCTATTTGGTGTTCTGTATGCTTCTTGTACATTTATATGAATGTCCTACTTTAGGTTAGGAATTTTTCTTCTATGCTTTTGTTGAAAATATTTTCTGGGCTTTTGAGCTGGGCTTCTACTCCATTGACTATTCCTATTATTCTTAGGTTTGGTATTTTTTTAGTGTCCCAGATTTCCTGGACGTGTTGTGTCAGAAATTTTTATATTTAACATTTTCTTTTGTATCCATTTCTTCTACCATATCTTCAATGCCTGAGATTCTCTCTTCTATCTCTTGTATTCTATTAATGAAGCTTGTCTTTGTAGTTCCTGTGCACATTCCTAAATGTTTCATTTCCAGAATTTCTTCAGTTTGTATTTTCTTTATTTCTTCTATTCCTTTTTCAAATCTTGAACAGTTTCATTATTGTTTCTTTCCACTGTTTGTTTCTTCTTACCTCTCTTTAAGGGATTTATTCACTTCCTGCTGTTGTTCATTTGTGTTTTCCTGGCTTTCTTCGAAGGATTTATTCATTTCCTCTGATTGTTTGCATTTTCTAGATGTCTTTAAGGGATTTATTCCTTTCTTCTTAAGAACATCTATCATCTTCGTATAGTTGGTTTTAAGGGCTTTTTCCTGTGCTTCAGCTATGATGGAATATTCAGGGCCTGTAGCATTTAGGATAGCTAGACTCTGGTCTTCTGGCAGTCAGGGCCTGTGGTTGAGCATCATGGGGTCTGCCAGAGTTGGATGGGACACAGATGAGGGCAGAAGGGAGGCCAGGTGGAGATGGTCTGTGATATCCACAGGAGGTGTGGACATGGGGGAGGGAAGGATGCAGCTGTTGTCACAGAACCAGAGATGACCCTGAACATTGGGTCTGGGGGAACAGAGAGAGTGGAGAAGGTCCACAGCAGCCAACATGGTCTTCTGGCAGGTGTGGTCTGTGGTTGAGCAGAGGCTGACTGCCTGGGTTGGGGGCTGGTCCACAGTAACAAGGACAGGAGGGGTGGGGGGTGGGGATGATGGTCTGTGGGATCCACAGGAGGCTTGGACAGCTGGGAGGGTAGGCTGCAGCAAAGGTTCTGCTGCTGAGATGGGGAAGACCCTGAGGATTGGGTCTGGGGGAACAGAGAGAGTCTCTTCAGGTCTTTTCTTTTTAAACTTTCTCATGTACTTATCACGAATTCATGAACTATAGAACTTTTTGGTACTATTTTAAAATATTAAATCTTAACCAGAAGTACAGAGGAAAAAAATCAGGTAAGGGTTCAAGGGTCAGGTAAATTTTGGTATTGTAAGTTTGATAACTCAGATGGGAAAAATTAAGTTAGTATATTATAAGGGGTTTGATTTAGTTTTAGAAATTGACAATCAAGTCTCTGGATTTTTGAAAGGAGCAGTATTGTAATTAAAGGCTGTAACTCTTACCATGGCCACTGGGTGGCACCAAACACTCATCAATTGTGCAAGCACACATTTCTCTTTCTTAAAAAAAAAAAAAAAAAAAAAAAAAAAAAAACCTTTGAAAAAACCCTTATTCTTATGGTCTGTGCGCACCTACTCCAGAATTCCTTACATGGGATCCAGGTGGAGGTGTGGGGAGTCTTTGAACCCTCTGAAGCCGACTAAAGCAAATGCTGTGCGTATAATTGCGTTTTCATTTCTTCCCGTGAAAGTACACCCGTAATAGACATCAAATGGTAAAGGGGTTGTGCGTGAGACACTGTTAAGATTCAGCGATTCTCTTGCTTTATAGGATTGCGTATAACCAGCATCATTGGGAATCTCAATTTCTGTCAGAGGAGCAATCCTCACGCCTGTATCCCAGCCGCCATTCTCAGAGAATCCATCTTTCTGCATTGCTAACACTGGCCTTCTGAACCACCCCAGTGTTAACCAGCCCATGGCCTTTTTTGGAAAGCTGCAGCATGCATGTGTGCTAAGACTGCGGAGTGCGCTTGTGCCCTGCAGCTACTTCTGCAGCATCGCCTGCGGATTTGTTAGAAATGTAAATTCTCGGGATTCATGCCGTCTGAAACTTTCTACATCAACATTTTGATGTTTCTTCTCTGGTCTCCTACATCGTTGTCTAACCGGAAGCTCCAAAACCAGGCAGCTTGTCTTATTTAGCAAGTTCTAGACATGTTGGGGAGCATCATCAATGTCTGCCTATAATTTGGTCCCAGACTTGTTATTGGCATCATAGTGCTTTCTGTTAAATACTCCTCGCCCCCCCCCCCCCCCCCCCCCCCCCCCCCCCCCCCCCCCCCGCCCCTCAGCTGGAAGTTTTCCTGTGTCTTGCCCAGTCCACAGGCTCTCAGACCCAGGTAAACACACAGAGGTTTATATTAATTAAAACTGCTCTGCCATTAACTTCCTACTGACTAGCTCTTACATGTAAACTCAGCTCATTTCTGTTAATCTATATGTTGTCACATGTTCTTGGGCTTTACCTGTGTGCCATTACATGCTGCTTCCTGGACGGTGGACTGGCATCTTCTGACTCAACCTTCCTCTTCCCAGAATTCTTGTCTGCTTATCCTGCCTATACTTCCTGCCAGGCTACTGGCCAATCAGCGTTTTATTAAACTAGTGTACAAAAAGCATGATTCCACATCTCTCTCTCTCTCTCTCTCTCTCTCTCTCTCTCTCTCTCTCTCTCTCTCTCTCCATGTGTTGTGCATGCATGTCTATGGTATATATGCATGTGTTGTGTGACACTATTTCTAGGGAGACATGAACAAATGTCTCCTCACTCAGATGTGGAGCCTATAAAACACCAAGTCAGGATACCATCAAAGTCTAGTTTGGTGAACCAAATGGTTTTATTGGGGTCACTCACAGTGGTGTGGGGGAGGGGTTACTTGCAGCAGGAGACCCTTCAGGGAGCTCAGCTGGTCTCTGCTTCTCCCATGCACCTTCACTGATATGATTTTTCCAGACAGCTCAGCTTATTGGAAGATGTCTCTCAGTAGTTCTACTACTTATATATATATATATGCTCAGGGAAAGAGGAAGCTACTAATCTGGTCAGTTTCAGGGGCTTCCGACATTTTTGAGTAGTTTATTTCCTGAGTTCATGAGCTTGCCTGGAGGATGAGATATTTTATCTCGGAGAAAATTTTTATACAACATTCACATACGTGTTCGTGTATGTGAATCTTGTATCCGTGTGCGTTGAGTGCACGTGTGTACTATGTATGCATGCATTAGCTTATGTGCACTGGCATGTTTATGTACATGCATATGGCAAGCATACTTCTGTGTTTCTAAAATGACTGCAGAGCGAGTCCCTCTTCCTGTTACATGGCCTCTTTCTGCCTCTGCAGTTCTCTGCCTCCCTCTTTTCAGCTGGTCTTTTGTTTGTTTATTTTTTGTTAACTTCTCAAATTTAACAAGGTCACTTTGAATTCTGTCCCTTGGTTTGAAATATTTTCAGTTCGATTTTGCATGATAGAGGGATGTTTCCTATCCCAGATTACAGATAAATGTCTTAGGATGCAAACTTTCCTAATTACAGTTTTGCTTGTTCCAATGCCATGGTACTAATGTGTTTCCTTTTTAGAGAATGATGGGGAATTAAAGATAGAGATGAGAAAAGTTCCCTTGCTGCTTTTGGGATCATCTATCTTTACTCTCACAAATTACACTTCTAGCCAAAGAATATTTTTCCATACGATGGGTGCTAAAACATCCAGTTAGGTGAAATTCATATTTCACTTTTGTTTAAAAATGCTCAAGATCTTTGATCTTCAGGTTTTTTGCAATTCCTTGGATCATGCCAAATGACTTTTTCATGGAAACTTTAACTTTTCCATGAGGCATGAAGAGCTAAAGCGATTAAGGTCACAGAGCTATTTAGCGGCAGAACTTTGAGTAAAACCCATGGATTTTGATCCCCAGCCTTGGGTGCTTTTCATAATCCACCTTGTCAATTTGCATCCACTTAATCACCTATAATGAATTCATTATTTTATAGGTGTTGAGCCTGTTTTTATTTGCCTTGGGGCTTAGGAACTAGAACATTCTCATGTTGTGTCTACCCACATGAGAATCCTACTGTCAGTCATTTTTATTGTAATTGTTCATTCAGAACACGTTCCCAGAGAATGTCCTAGGCGTCAGGTGCTTTAGAATGTAATGGCAGCAATAACAGCATTTGGGTGCGATTGTGTAACTCCAAATCCTGTTGTGTGTACTTACCTCGTGTGGTCCTCACTGCCAGCACTGTGATGAGGGAGGCAATAATAGATTGAATCTAGAAAATCTCGGTAATATTTGTTGGGTACCTGTGAAGACAGGCTAGCTGCAGATGTAGCAGGCCAGAGAGACTTTTCTTTTTTCTCCACTTCAGGATTTTCAGACAGTTCCTGTGAAAACGCTTTGCCAGATATTTGTTCTTCTTGCAGTTAAAGGTTACTGTCACTTTGTGTTATTTTTGTTCTTTGATTGGAGCTAGAGTTTGACTCTGGGGTTTTGGTTGGCCTGCAACTAACTCACTATATAGACCAGGCTGGTCTCAGAGTTACAGATCTATTTGATGTCTTTCTTTCCTGAAATGCTGGGATCATGCCTGCCTTATTGTTGTTTTACATCTCTCCCTTGTCCCAGAGAGAAATGAGACAAAATGCTCACTTTTCTAACTCATGAAATATTACTGGCCATTATAATGCACAGAGAATTCTGTTAAGCAAGAAGTTCTATAAAGAGGGAGAAGTCTAGCCACAAACTTGGAGGTCATAGTAACTTCTAGAGGGCCCCAGAATTCCAGACCAATAGGATGAAGATAAATTTTTGACTATTGAAAAACAGTCACATGACAAGAACAGGAACACCACATGAGTTAAAATTAAACATAAAAATTTCTCAACCTAAAAAGCAATAAAATCTCTCAATTTAAAAGATGATAAAAATGTAAATTCAACCTAAAATGTAATGATAAAAATGTAAATCAAAGCTACAACATGACACGGTGTTCTTCACCAGAAGGAAAAGTCGGAGTCTGATAACTTCAAGTGCCGACAACTGTGTGGAATAGTGAGGACACAAATACACACAGGAGGAATGCAAAAATCGTTTCAGAAAGCAAGATGGCAGCTTCTTTTAAAGTTGACCTTGTACCTATGTTTCTTTTTTTTTTTCTTCATATACATTCATCCTAGCAAAAACTTGGCTCATATCTTTAGCAGAACATATTTGGAACTCTCCAAGAGTTCACTGTTGAAGCAATAGGCTCCTTATAGCCATGTCAGCAGCATATGTGTAGCATCAGTGGAAGCCTATACACAGCAGTTACAGGCGGTGATATGGCACCCAAACATTGGGAATTAGGTGGAAAGAGTAGGTCCAAGAACATTTTGTCGTGTGTTATATCTATAAATGTTCAAAAATGAAAGTCAATAGCCTCTTATTTAGAAATATAAATTTGTTTAATAATATGACTTTTTATTTAAAGTATTTTTATTTCATATGTATGTGTGTCTTACCTGCATGTATGGCTGTGCACTATGCATGTGCCTGGTGCTCATGGAGGCCAGAAGAGGGTGACTGTAGTTATAGATGGTTGTGAGCCATAATGTTCGTGCTGGGAATCAAACATAGATCCTATGGGAGAACAGATAATGCCATGTCTCCAGCCCCAGCATGATTTTTTAAAGTGCCAAGTGGTTATTTATGAGAATGAGTATAGCTGGAGAATGTCTCTCCAGCTCCTGCCAAGTCCTGCCAGTCCCGGAGCCCACTTATAGAATAAACACACAGACTCTTACATTATTTAAACTGCTTGGCCATTAGCTCAGGCCTATCATTGTCTAGCTCTTACTCTTATGTTTAGCCCATTTCTATTAATCTATACTTTGCCATGTGGCTCATGGCTTACTGGTACCTTACATCTTCCCTGTCCTGGCAGCGGCTCCAGGCAGTCTCTCCCTTCCCTTCCTGTTTCCTCAATTCTCCTCTCTGTTATTCCTGCCTATACTTCCTGTCTGGCAATTGGCCAATCAGTGTTTTATTTATATAGAGCGATATCCACAGCAGATGAGGAAGAAAATGAATCCAGAGCAGCAAATTAGTTCAGAAGTATTAGAACTCTTTTAGTCTCTTGCTGTCTGAACAGTCACATCCATTTGATTCATGAGGATTATTTATATTTTACAATATTATTTCTTATAGTCTTCTGCTTTAAAATTATATGTATATATATGTATATATATATATATATATATATATATATTTGTGTGTGTGTGTGTGTGTGTGCACGCACATGTGTGTGCAAGAAGAGGTGTGAAGGCCAGGAGACAATTTCAGTGTCATTCATGAATAATATCATCTACTTTATTTTGAGACAAGGCTGATAAAGCATCCTTTTTTTTAGATGAACTGATAATTTCATTTTCCATGGTCAAATAAAGCATCATTACAGAAATGACATGAGATTTTGAGTTCTTTCCACAGGTTTACCTAAACTTCTGGTGACTTTTCCAGTGTCCTTGGCTTTCCTATGTGATCTGAGGCATGCAGAAGACAGCTGTGAAGCTAGCAGCCACACCTACTTGCAATGTGAGTTGACTGTCACCATAGGGACAAAGAGACTGCCTGGATCCTGGCCTTTCCTCTACCTTTGTGAAGAGAGTTCCCAGTGTCTCTTTGCACCAGATCACCGGGCAGAGCCAGCCTTCCCATCATCGTTCTCAGGCCTCTTCCTCAGGTAGCTCCATCTTTCCTGTCCTCTTTGACTTTCCAACCAGCACATGGCCACTGGGATCCACAGAGCTGGCAAAAAGCACCGGCAGGGTGGATATGTCCTACGGGCCTCCAACTCTTTCAGAGGGGCCGTTCCATCATGGATTCTAGCCAGCCTAAATATCAAAGCATCTCTGTCTTTTTCAAGTGTTCAAGAGAACATCTGAAAAATATGCCCAGTAAACAGCTCACTTTGTTCTTGCTTAGATTTTAATATTTATCTTCCGATCCAAAGCAACATCTGGTGAATGCCAATGGGGAGAAAGATTAGACATTATGAAAAACAGAAGGCTTCCCCCTTTCCTTTTTTCTTTTCTTTCCAAACAGATTCACAAGTATGAAAAAAAATAGTAGAGAAATCTGGCAGATTGCACAATGTTTATTCAAAAGAAGGGGGGTTATGCCCTAGAATTACTGTAGAGCTGGGTATTAGAGGCCATACACTTCCAAGGACCCTGAGTTTTAAAAAGGAAAAAAATATAACAAGCAATACCATGACTGCCTAGATTCAACTCTTTTCTAACAGAATTTTTTAAAATCGAGCATGCTGGTAGCTGTGCATGGCCTTAATTCCTGTCCGCAGTTCAGTTCCTATACAGGCTGATATCTTATCACCAAACATTGCCTTATGTCTTTATTGCTCATCTGGATAGAATGGTTACAACCAACTTTTTAACGAAGACCGATTTCCTCATTAAGATATAAAACCAAACAAGACCAGTTGCCTACAGTGGAGGAAATAGCTAGTTCTTTTCATGGCTGTTTGTCTTTGTGATGTCCTGAGAAGTCTGTCTTTCCACCAGAACTTTCCACCAGAGATTTGTGGCCAGCCAGAGGAAAAGAATGTTTCCGTGGCTGCTGATGCCTTGACGGGTGTGATGTGCTTTGGAAAGCGATAGTGGGAAGTGAGGGTGTAGAAGTTGTAGTCAGGTGCAGCAGGGTCTCAGGATTCACTATCATGTCCACAGATCCTGTTCCACTGATTTGGGGAACTTTATCTGGATATCTTAAATAGTGCTCTTGGATTATTTCATGTTCTTTCTCTTTACTGCCAGAGGTGACTGAAACAATTGTGTCTCAGACCCTGTTACAAATTGTACCCTTACCTATAAGTTTATTTTCAGTGTAAGTGAGAATTTTGCTCAGTATTCTGGCTATTGCAGCATGCCAAAGTGGATGTGATGTATTGAGCTAGAATTCAGAGCTCTTTAACTTAAACACAGTTTATCTTTCATGCTAAAGAGGAGTGGGAAACATACATGGCCTTTGGTGCCTAGTAGGAAAGCAGGTGTGATCTTTGGAAGATAGTTTGCTAAATCACTGATCAAAACTGTAGAATTTTACATACTGAACATCCCAGAAATTCCACTTCTAGGACTTTATTTTAAGAAAGCAGACAGCAGTGTGTGGTATTTACAAAGTTAATAGCTGAAACGAGTTTACTAATACATCCAAATGCCATGGCACTAAGAGACTTAAAAATCATGCTGTAGAGTGTTCAGTAGGAAATGCTTACAAAGTCCTGAAAAATAAAAACCACAGACCCCAAAGAGGTGCTTTTGGTGACTCCTCCTTCTACGTGCATTGTGTTTTTTTTGTACACAATTAGATGCTTGGAAAAACCAAGCTGGAAGGATGTATTCAGAAAGGTCCAAAATCTCTGCCTCTAGGTGGCTATACTGTTGATAGTGTTTATCTTCTTTGTTTAGTTTTTATGTATTTCTCTGTGGAACATATGCTGATTTAACAACTAGATGATACACAGTAAACTCTGCAAGGGACATTAAGGAAATCATGCAGCATATAGCCTGTCCACTTCTTAAAAGGTTCTGTTTGAGAACATAGAGTACTATTTTTCCAGGGTCTTTTCACAGAACCCCCTTCTATTAGATGCTGTATCTCCTTGATAGAACTAATATTGAGCTTTATGTCATTTGGCAAAGGCAGATGTACCTGTGGCAAAACTGTGCCCCGTGTATCAATCTATCCAGCTATCTACAACCACCACCTGCCATTCATCTTTTAGTGAGTACAACTATGGTCTAGGTGCAAGTGTTGTGTCAGGTCTAGTGACTCGATGATAGGACACAAATGTCAACAACCTTAAGAGGTAAAAAGACGGCAGATGTAGTGATCATGTGTGATGACTATTATATACTTATAAAGCATTCAGACTCTTTAGACACCCTGCTTAGAGGAGCATTTCTAGGAAGAGAAGGTGCCACTGTGGAAATTCAGGTAGTGGAGGCAGCAAGGACAAAGTTACCACAGAGTTTTATGACCTGGTCAAAGGCCAGCTCAGCAGAAGCAGAGGGAGAAGAAAGTAAAGTGACTCTAGAGAGAAGAGGAAAGTTCTCTGGGAGATATGGGAAAGCCTTGAAGGGCTCTAGATTTTCTATTAAGTGAGGATGAAGTCCCTGTCCAGTGTCTACAGTGAACGCATGGCAGTATTGGGAGTGCTGGAGCCTGAGGCTCTTGGCTCGCAGTGCACTTCGCATACTGTTGCCTCTCAGCATCTGTGATGAAAGCTTTGGTGGAGATGTGTGTGGGAAGAGAAACCAGAGCTATGCAAAGCAAGTCCTGCTTAAGTGGGGAAAGGAGTTTTTATTACTTAAAGAGCAGGACCTCATTACCAGTTTTCTCTCAGATCCAATGGCATCAACTGAAAGAGCAATAGACAGAGAGTCTAGAATCGTAGGTTCTAGAACTATTATTACAACTGTTTGAACAAACATTTTCACCACATTCCCTTAACTATTTATGTTTATCCTTCTATATCTATAGTCATATCATTATCTATATATTTGTTGATATCTCAGTTTATTTATATACTTTAATTTCTTTTCAAATCTGATCAACTCTACCTCCTCATTCATAAAATTTCTGTGAAAGGAAACATGGACTAATAGTGTTTGCCAAACTTTGAAATTTTGTAAGTGTAAATCTAGTTTTGTTTTTGTTTCTTTGATATTGCCTGCATGGAAGGTCTAGTTCAGGCATCATGGCTTCTCTGCCAATTTTAGCAATGGCCTTTAAATGACCAACAACTCTAGTGAGGTAATCAGAGACAAGTTCAAAGAAAAAAAAAAAAAAGAAAACAAAACTATAAGTCACCAAAAAGGGCGTTAACCTTCCAGAACAGAAGAATCTAAAGAGAGAAGATAATGTGTTGGGAACAGGCAAACTGAAGGAGAGCAGAGTGGCTTGCATCATTTACTCAGAACTTTGCCAGAGAGGCCAATGACAGAAAAGGATGATGGGCAAACATTTTCCCAACTAACTATGGGAAAAACGGAGAGTTATGGGAATTTAGAAAAGTCAGTTTGACATTATCCCTGAGAAAATTGTAGGAAGGATTATTAATTAGATGGTTTATGAGCTTCCAGAAATAAAAGTAGCCGTCTGGGAACCAACTCATATGGAATGTGGTTGTGTCGTCAACCAACTTCATTTCTTTCAGATAGGCTCATAAGTGATTTATGATGTAAACACAGAGCGAGTCCTTCACAAACTAGTCTAAGACTCTGCTCCAGCCCAGCAGCAGAAAAATAAGTAGAAGTAAAGAAGGAGAAAGCAACTTTTGGTTGTTAAGCCCCACAGCGGCTTGACAAGCCTCAGATTGCTTTGAAGTCAGGTTTTTGCAAAATCCGTTTTGATTTTGCATTTGTTTCTATTTCCATATTTTCAAATATTACATAATATTTTAGTTTTCTCTCTTTTTTTTTTGTGCCTGTCCTGGGTCTTGCTCTGTAGACCATGCTGGCCTCAAACTCACAGAGATCTTCCTGCCTCTGCCTCCTGAGTGCTGGGATTAAAGGCGTGCGCCGCCGCCGCCGCCGCCGCCGCCGCCGCCGCCGCCGCCGCCGCCGCCGTCACCACCACCTGGCTGTGCTATTTTTTTTTTTAATAAGAATAAGTGCCGGGCTGTGGTGGCGCACGCCTTTAATCCCAGCACTCGGGAGGCAGAGGCAGGCGGATTTCTGTGAGTTCAAGGCCAGCCTGGGCTACCAAGTGAGTTCCAGGAAAAGGCACAAAGCTACACAGAGAAACCCTGTCTCGAAAAACCAAAAAAAAAAAAAAAAAAAAAAAAAAAAAAAAAGAATAAGTTTATTCTTCAGGAATTTTATAAACATGTACAATGTAATTTGGTTATATCCACCCCAACCCTCTCCAGCTCCCCCTGGAACTCTAATACAAGTCCATCCTGAGTTCACATACTCTTTTTCTCTCCTTTTAAAAATACATGATATCAAATGAAAGTTTATCTCAGTAACTATAATTGTTGAACAAACAATCTTACTATCTGCCAAATATAGTCCTAAAATGCCATACTCAATGGATCTAAAGATAGCTGCAAGACAAAAACCCACAATTATAAAAGGGTCACCTCTCAAAAACTGAAAAAAAATGCATTTGTTCTTTGGAATATGGAAGCAGGCAAACAAGTGGGATGTCCCATTACATTTGATGGACTAAAAAGGAACATGAGATTTTCGTCTCGGAACAGCCAAACACTTCCTACGCAGAAGTCTCAGTCATCCAGCTTAGAGTAGAGCCAAATTATACTTCTTTTCTTTTCGAAATAGATAAACCACTAAGCCCAATTGGTGCTAACCATCCATGTATAGGTGTGGGGTCATCCAAGGAAACCCAGGCAATGCTCCAACAGCCACACCTTCCTCAGTGAGCAATGTCCAATAGCTGCTCAGCTGGGGGTGGGTCTTTAGGGGCCCTTTCCCTATCCCTGCTGGATTTTGACTGGCTTTATCTTGTGCAGACAGCCACATTTCCCACGAGTTCTTATGTGTCATGGCCATGTCAAGTCCACCAGAAAGCATTTCACAGCTCTCTTCTTCATCCTCTACTTCTTACAGTCATTCTATCCCCTCTTCTGGGATGTTCCCTGAACCATGGGTGGAGGGAGGTTGGTATAAATGACTCACTTATAGATGAGTACTGAGACACATTTATTCTCAGCACTTTGGCAAGTTATGAGTCTCTGAACTAACCACTCACTACCCTCTATGAGCAATGTTGAGAGCAATACAAATCACTGCAAATAAAAAAGGGTTAGAAGGCAGTTTGACAACTTAACCATTTTCAAAACAACAGTATGTTCCCTACTAAGACCCATGACCTCCCCAGACATGGGCTTTTGACCAGGTCTATTTTTTGTTGTTTTGGAACTGATGCTACATTACTTTTCTGTGAATCTTGCAGAGTGACTGGCGTTCTAGGAACAAATGGCGTTTATTTACCCCCACAGCTCCATTCGCCTTCTGTATGGAGGTTTAACTAGTGAGACAATGGTGTGTGATTTACAATGTATTTGAAACATGGGTTCAAATCAGTGAAGTGAAAAACTTAGAGTTGAATGTGGATTCCAACATTTCGACAATAACATGACTAACATCACTGCTACCCAAATGAGAGCAAGCATTATATTTATTGGCCACTTACTGTATACTAGGTTTTGTTCTAGTCATTCAGCACGATTCATAGTACTCTGTTCTCTACCACCTCTATAAAGACAGGGGCGAGATTGTTAGTATTTTACAAAAGGGAAAACAAAGTTTGGTGAGTGTTGTCTCCAGTATCTTATCTATGGTAAGGATCTGTACCAGCTATTCCAATATAACTGACCTGCTTCCACACTTTTGTACGATAAGGCTGCCCCAAGCCTTTGTTGAATATATACAACACAGTGAAACCTCAAGTCACCATAGTGCTGATGCTTTGAGATCCGTACCATCTTCAAGTAAACATCAGGCATGCGAAAGTACACAGTGTTAGGAGCCATGGGTAGTACATTTCTGATGCAAAGAAAACAGAACTTCAGTGGTTAGTCTAAAGTCTGTGTTAACTCTGGATGGTGTGATGTTAAAATACTGTTGATACTCCATAGGTCTAGAACATGGTGGTTATGGAAGTCATGTCTTTGCTAGGCAAATACAGTCATCATTTCTAGCAAATTGTCTGAGAAACCATTTTGATGTTGATTTCAAGAAAGAAGCTAGAGTTTGACATGATTTATAGTCTCTCTGTCGGTGACCTTTGTCCTTCCTGCTGCTCCTTTTGACCCTCCTGTGGGATCTGCCATCTTCCTGGCCGATGTTAAGTCAGCGCCTGCAAATCTGAGGGACCCAGCGTAGGAAGCACAACACCCCATTTCTGATTTTGACACTGAATAAATTTGTGTTTGGCTTTATGTAAATCCCCCCAATCTCTTTGGGTTACTTACTTCGTACTTCTGCCTAATTCACAGGCTGAAACGAGACCTTGCATATAAAATTGTAGGAAAGTATGAAACATCATGCATTATTATTGCTAATAATCTTTGAGTTAGTTGCAACAATGCCTAAAGCCAGGATTATTCTTGAATAAATATCACACCTGTTGGGGAAACTACTATCCATACTTCCACCTTCTCTACTGCATATTTTTAGACTCTCTCTAAATCCGTGTAGCTGTTCTTCATTGGAAATCCAGTCTGCCTTCTCTTTTTTAAAGCGAAAGGACTTTGTAAAGTGAATGTCTGGGATGTAACTGGTACATATATCGAATCTCCTTAGTCTGGGCTGTTAAGTAAGTTTAATTAATTTACTAAGTTAATGTTCTACTGCTAGCAACAGAGCCTCATTGCCATCAGCTGGGGAGAGGGAATTGAAAGTCTAAATGAGCTCATTTTTTCACAGTTGGAATTAGGGACCAGTTAGCCAGTTGTGAGGGTTTTCCAATTTCTCCATCTGCCCTGGAGGGATTCAGGCAATTCTCTCCCCCAACACTAAGTGTGAGTAAGATCAGGAAGAGGTACAGGGATAAGAGAAAAAAAAAAAAAAAAGGCCCAAACAAAATAAAGAAACTCAGCTCAGGTTTTGCTTCCATTTTTAGCACTGAAAGTGCTGTCTGGGAGCTGCTTGTTAGGTGGGGTTTGGAGAGCATCTGCTCATGTGCCTAATTTGGAAAAGAAGAAAGGCCTCAGTGAAGGATATTTAACTGTGTGCGTTTTCATTGCTGGGTGAGCAGATAAAGGAAAAACAAATAAACAATAAAAGAATGGAAACAAAATTACAGAAATTTGCAAAATTTGACAAATGGTGGCCTCTAGTTGCCACAAGCTAATGGCTTGCAATGATTAATAAGAGTAAAAATAATTGCATTTCATTAAGATTGATGACACCCCATTTAACCTCCCCTCTTGTTTCAGCCCTAAAGTGGAAAGAGATGAAGTTCTCATCTATAATAGCTCCTGTAACATTACCATGGAAACTGAGGCAGAGATGGAGTGCGAGACGCCTAATCAGCCAATTATCGCCAAGATTACTGAAATACAGAAAAGCCGGGGCCAGAACACTCAGGTATAATCAAATCTCTTTTACAGACTGATTCAAATGGCTTAAATTAAATTTGTAATATTGTGTACATTAAAAAAAAAAAACAATTTAGTCCAAATGGCAGCGATATATAATATTAAATGCTCTCAAACTTTGAGGGGCTGATCCAGTGCTTAGCATCTGAATTCATAGTTAACTATGGTTAATCATATATTTTCTCCAAAACAAATGAATCCTGCCTGGCCTCTGTGAGGGTGAATTCTGAATAGATAACCTCTGCAGCATTCTGTCCTGTTTTCTGCATGCATGTTAGAAAGGGGGTCCCTGTGTTTTATTTCTTAATAAACCAAATAGCCAACAATTTAACCAGCCACTTCTGGAAGACTTCCAAATCACTCAGCCATCTTCAGCTTGCAGGACAACAGTGTTGCCTGTCTCTCTGGTTCAGTTCTGTTCTATGGGGAAGGAGTGTGAACATCAGCCTCGGTGGAGATTCCTGGGAAGTTAGGAACAAGAAGGGCCAGAGGCCGTTTGGTTTGGCCTCTCCATTTCAGTGTATCCCATACAAACCATCTGAACCACTCCCTCCAAGTGGCTCTTCTGATGCTGTGTTATTTAAGTCCCCAGTGAGAGATTCCACAGCCTCCCAAGGGAATTTTCGAGAACTGAAATCAGAGGCTAAGAGTTCTTTGGAAATGTATCAGATAATCTCTTACAACTCCCCAGGCTTCTCACTGTACACAGACCCAAAATAATATTTATTGAGCACCTACTCCCTTAGGTGCCTTTCTTTTTATGAAAGCAATCCTGAGGTCATCTTGTCTTTGTCTCTTTTATTTGGTACAAACATTTATTAAGTGCCTATTACATGTCACACAGTATTCTAGCTCCTTTTGTGTATGCTGTTTGATCCACCCCATCCCAATCCAAATCTCTACCTCTTTGGCTTGTGGTAAATATTTCTGTGTGAGTTTTGTATTTCTGCCGAAAATGTGTTGTTTTGCACAGTCTGTTTTCTGCCCTTCCTAAACTGAGCCCTGTCTGTCCCCAGTCCCAGGGGCCTCTGTGTTCTTTTTCTCCCATGTCCAGTCTTCCCACTCCCCCAAACCCTCCTAGCAGGTGGTTCCCCAGTGTCCTCACTTCCTGCCTTTCAATCCACAGCTCACACTGGCTTCTCATTTCCACATCCTCTGTCCTATAATTTCAGGTTCCACTTCACTCTTCTGCCAGGTGGGACTGTAGGGGACACCCAGCATCGTTAAGCCTCCCTCAATCTTACTTTTTAAGATATTTTTTCCTGACAGTTTCATATGTGTATATGTGCATTTAAGTTGTTTTCATGCCCTTTGACCTCTCTCCTATCCCTTCCCTTGCTGATAAAACGTTCCTCTTTCCAACATGTCCCCCTCTTCTTTCATGCCCCCTCTTTTTGCATGTGACCATTGAGATTGATTTACATTTTGTGCATGGCCCTGGGTAGGATGTTATTTACTGGAGCATGAACAACTAGTCAGTGGCTACACCACTGAAGAAAACGACACCTTCAATGACTGTCCCGAACCATTAACTATCAGTTGTCCTTGATGGAGGGAAAGAGTCTCATGAGACGTTCCTTATCCATCGTGAAATATTGAGGGGCTCAAGCTTGCGCAAGTAACCATACCTTCAAGGACTTAATGAGTACAATAGCTGTGCCACGTCCAGAGATATCATTTTTTGACACATCCCTATCCCCTGCCTCTTACATGCTCCCGCCACTCTACCTTCTGCAAAGGTCTCTGAGCCTCGATAGCGAAGTCTTGTTTTGTGACAAACCCTACCTCTATGCTTATTCTCAGCACCAGCTTCATGTCTCCATTTCCACTGCCCTGGCCTCACTTTCAGTCTGAATGGGCAACCGTCTAGCATTCTTGGAACATCAGCATAAGCAAATTCTGGGCAAAAGATCCAAGAGGAAGGTTATCACATTGGTTAAGTGTCTGAGCTTTAGAGCTCTACTACGAGATTTGAATACACTACTCATCTCAAGGGAATTATTTACCCTACCTGTGCCTCAGTTTTCTTATCTGTACAGTGGGGATAATAATAGTAGCCATCTGATCAGGCTACAGTGAACCTAACTACATGTAAGACACTGGAAACTGCATCACACACACAGAGCAGAGGTCCAGTGTTAGCAGTGACAGGGCAAGAAAATGGTATTGGATTACTTATCACAGTGTTTAATGCTTTAACCAGATAATTTTACTTTTTAGATTTCATTAAGGTTTTTTTTTTAACATTTCAGAGTCTAATTTTGAGATTTGAGGCATCTTTAGATGCTTCATTTATTTTAAGCAATGAATATGTATTGAGTTCTAAACATCTTCAAATTCCTCTGCTGTGCTTTTAAAAAGATAGGAAAACATTATGAAAGGATGTCCTCACCATTAAGGGATAGCTGGGAAGTGAGGTAAGGGAGAAGGTAAGACTCACAAGAGGGTACCTAGAGTTGATTCATCCTAGTTCAGTGGTGCTTTGGGTATCACCCAAACTAGTGTTTCAGAGAAGAATCAGCTATGATTCATAAGGATGAAAGACGTGGTAAAGATCACATAGTCTGGTATTTGACATCACAGTTGTGGAGCCATAAGTCACTGTGGAGAAAGTAAGCCCTTTGCTCTTTAGGAACTGGGCTAGGGGAGAATGAGGGCATGTCTCAAAAACCTACCAGGCTAACGCTATGTGTGGGAAACTCCATTCCTATATGTCACAGCTGTGGCTGCCACATGTGGTAGTGGTGATGATCGAGTCATAGTTTTAAATAGTCTACTTTGAGCAGAGCCCTTGCAAGTAGCTAGGAAGACATGTGGAAGAAAGTTATGGCAGAATCCTCAGAATCTGAGGTCCATGTTAGCCTCAGCAGCAACTGATCAAAAAGAGTCAGGGATACAATTTTTATCTATTGACTGTATTTATGTATAGGGAGTCTGGTGATATCTACGCAGCTTGAGTGGGCATACAGTTGTCCAGGACCCAGGAAAATGTAGTTCTAGGTAATGGAAAAGTTGTTAACCCTAGATTCTATTCTCTGGTGGAGTGGCTTGGTTTGCTTTGGGAAGTGGGTATCATGAAGTCCACAATTAACTTAGTAGACATAGAGTTGATTTATAACCCAGGCCATTATGATCTGAGAGGAGAAGGTCCCCAGTAATTTTCCTACCCATGTAAGAATATGTGGTTTCTCTACTTTGACCTTGGGGTCTTTGTCTGAGCTTAGATTTGGAGACCCACAGTACAGGCAGACACTTAACTGGGACAATTAGAATAGATAGTTAGCAGCAGAAGGTCCCCAAAGTCAGATGAACTTGTTAATGTTGGCTCTCTCTCTCTTGCTGTGTGCATATAGGTATGAGGATATTTATATGTTTATGAATATATTCCTTTATCAAGATATTTAGGAGCATTCTATGCATGATTTATAATGTGAATTTTATGAAGACCTATGGTATTAGCATAACTTGTCTTTGGAACATTTTAATTCCATAGTTTTCCGAAGGGCTGACACCTCCCTTCATACCTTCATCCTGGAAAGAGTAGTCTGTGCCACTGTCGCAGTGTGTGTGTGTGTGTGTGTGTGTGTGTGTGTGTGTGTGTGTACCAAGTGTTGAGCTTTGTGGTTGTCAAGATGAAGTCTTAACAGGGGAACACGAACCAAAGAGGGATTGTTTGTCGGGGGACAGCAGATGGATTTGGTCCATTGTATATGCAGGGCTGGTGTTCAACTCGAGCAAGCCTGAGGCAACTGTAGAACTCCATGACAAGCGCAGAGAAAGGAAGGATGCGGAAAGCAGCTTCTCTTCATTTCTGCCTCCAGGAAATTCTGCCAAGTTCATCCCACTCATTCAGTTGTTTATCCCGGCAGTTTTAGGGTGGTTCCTTGAAAAGGCTTCTCTAAGAGGAAGTTGTTTCTAATATTTCTATTTTTCTACTTCTAAGTAGAAAAATAATCAGAAGCAATGCTTTTAAACTTCTCTGGGAAATGCCCTTTGAATCCAGAAACTTGTATCTACTAAAATATTATTTGGTATGAGGATAAAGTAAATATATATAATTTGGTATGAGACTATAATGAAAGTATGCAAAATTCAGAAAATTTACCCTCTTCATGCTTTCTCTGAAAGGTGATTTGAGAAACTGAAAAATGAATCCAAGAAAATATGACATGACATGACTTACAAATAACAATAATGAACAGAAAAATGAGAAACACAGAAGGAGCAACGTAAAAGTTGTTGACAGTATGTCTCTGGACTTAATATAGTTGTTTCATTGTACATATGCGTGTGTTTGTATGTATGTACATGTGCATGTAAAAGTCAGAGGTCAAACTCATGTGGTTTCCTTCAGGTGCTGTCTATCCTTTTCAAACATGGCCTCTCTCACTGGCCTGAGCTAAGAAAGTTCTGTTGGGTGGCCAGAAAGCCCTGCGGATGGGCCTGCCTCCCCCTCACTGGAGCTTGGATATCAAGCCCTTGCTACCATGGCCACCTTTGGTTTTTGCTTTTTGTTTTTATTTTTTATTTTTTTTATTTTTTGAGGCAGGGTTTCTCTGTGTAGCCCTGGCTGACCTGGAACTCACTCTGTAGACCCATTTGGACTTCAACTCAGAGATCCGCTTCTGCCTTCTAAGTGCTAGGATCAAAGGTGTGCACGGCAACCATCCAGTATCCCACTTGTGTTTACATGGATTTTAGTGATCAAACCTGGATCCTCCTGCTTGCATGGCAAGAATTTTATTCAAAGAGCTATTTCTCTAGTTCTTTACCATGGTTTTGAAGAATGGTTCTTACTGAAAGAAACAGTGACATCCTTCAAGTAGCTATAATGAGAAAGAAAGAAAGAAAAAAAAAAGAAGCGTATGTCCCTTCTTTGAAGAAATGAGACAAAGCTCAGTATATGACAATGGAAAGTTGGTTGGAGATTGGCATATGATGTAACAAAGTGGAGGGAATATTCACAAAGGAGAATTCTGATTTAAAAAAAAGAAGACAGATCACCCTTTAGAATCTCAAAACTTTGAATTTGGAGACAGTTAGATACCAGGAATTGAGCACAAGTGTCTTAGGGTTTCTATTGCTGTGAAGAGACACCATGACCTTGGCAACTCTTATAAAGGAAAACATTTAATTGGGTGGCTTCCGGTTTCAGTGTTCAGTCCATTATCATCATGGCGGGACATGGAGGCATGCAGGCAGACAGGGTGCTGGGGAAGGAGCTGAGAGTGGAGAAGGAGCTATGTCTGGATCCTGCAGGCAACAGGAAGTGAACTGAGACACTGGGTGTGGCTTGAGCATATATGAGACCTCAAAGCCCACCGCCAAGGTTACATACTTCATCCAACAAGGCCACACCTACTCCTAATAGTGCCACCCACCATGAGCTTATGGGGGCCAATTACATTCCAACTAGCACAACAAGATAAGACATTATTAGTGACTTTACTCAGTGCTGTGACCAAGGACACGAAGCAAGGTAAAGAAGAAAGTGTTTACAGTCTGAGGGGTTATACAGTCCATCATAGTGAGAAGTGGTGGGGATAGGATTGTGAAGTAGCAGCACATTGGGTAAGAGAGCAGAGCGCACAGAAGCACAGCCAGGCTACAAAACCTCACGGTAGAGGCTTTACAAGTTTCCGAAACCATCTGTGGATCAAGCGTGAGAACAAACGTGAGCCTCTGGAGACATTTCACATTCTAACCACAACAGACGGGATATAGGGGTTGCCTGATATCTACTAAGGGAAGTGGTATCCCTGAGAAACACTATCCCTATTTTCTCTTAACTGTTGTAACAGCTATTGAAACCTCACCCTCCAAGAAGCAGGCCCATGATTTCAGCAGAAAATATACTAGTAAGGGATTGTGTTCTCAAACATAACTGAAAGGGGGGTAGATAGGTTGTTTTTCTTTAAGGAGAAGTCAGTTCTATAATCCCCCACTAAATCCAGTCCTCCAGCCAACCCTGGCATCTTGGCACATCAAATTGTACTCTCAGAAGTAGGGATGCTTCTACGGAGAGATTAAAACAGAGTGAAGACCCACAGATACCACATTTGGAAGCCTCATGACATCCACTTAACACTCAGGTTTTTCTTTTTCTGGATTTTTTATTATTTTATGTGTATGAGTGTTTTGCCTGCATGTACATCTGTGCACCACATGCATGCCTAGTGCCCAAGGAGGTGGTGAACCTCCATGTGGTTGCTGGTACTCAAACCTGCCTGGGTCTTTTGCAACAAGTGCTCTTAACCACTGAGCCAATTAAAAGTTCATCATTAAGTAACGATTTAGCAGACTTATGGTTTGGGCCAAAAGAGTACTAAGTTTCAGATTTCCTCCCGTGCTATGTGCAAGTATAAAGCTAGTCAAAATACATCTCAGGAATAGGCGAAGAGATGACAGATGCATGTTCCCAATGAGGAAGGCAACAGACAAGGACCATGACTTTTTTGTTGGGAAGCACTGCTCAAAATATAGTGCAAGGTATGAGTATCCTCCAGGATACAGTGTCACTGGCTGGAACATCAAGAGATCGGAGTCCAAGGCTGATAATGGTGGTGGAGATTATAGGGGAGGGTGTCAGAGAGGAAGGGCCTTGCCCAAAACGGAGCACCAGAAATCTGTGTGGGACTTTATAGCTTTAGCACTCAGGTAGTGAGATCTTTCAAACAACAGTTGCTGAGATGTTTGTAGTGAGTTGAGGCGCCAATGTGCTGGATCAGTAAAATGCTGGGTGATTTCAAATGGTGACCAGGAAGACTGAAGAGATGTCAGTCAGCTTTCTTTTACAGACTACAAAATACCTCAGTGTTTGGCTGGTTAAATCACTACCCCTACCCCCCATTTTTTTTGTGTGTGTAGTTGTGTGGGTGCTTGTTTGTGTGTATATGGCTGTGTGGGTTGGATGCATGTAGAGATGAGTATATGTGTATGTGGAGACCTGAAGTTAACATTAGGTGTCTACCTCAGTCACTCTCTATTTGCTGAGCATCTGTTTCTAACTGACCCTGAAGCTCACCAATTCCAGCTAGTTCAGCTAGCCAGCTTGTCCATAGGATTCCCTCTCCTTGTCTCCTGAGTGCTGGGACTTACAGGTGGCCACCACACCTGCCCAGCTTTTCCGGGGGTTCTGGGGATTGAGTTCTGATCCTCACATAAAGGCATTGCCTGCTGAGCTGCCCCCGAACCTTAAACTCTTCATTTGTAAGTTTATTTGGGCTTCTCAGTACATTTCTACCTTACGATACTTATTTCCTTAAAACCGAAGGATTTTTTTTTTTATCTTCTGATATCCCATAGTACTTAATCATACTTGTGGGATTTATCTCTTCTGGATATTTAAGTTGTGTGCATTAATTTTAATATTCTATCTCCCAGCTAGACAATAAAAGGCACTGACAGTGAGCTCTATTTGAGATTCCTTTTTGAGGACTGAATAGGTGAAGGCAAATGCTTGGTCTGGACTACTAATCAGAAAGCAAACCACATTGCTTAATTGAATCCCCACTTATTTAAGGAGAATATCCTAGAAAATTCCCACAATTCAGTGGTGACAGCATTCAGCTTTTCCTTTACACTGTGTATAGTTATCCTGAAACAGATTTGAAAAATCTCTAATCAATTTCGTTTGTCCCATAACAGGAATCCAAAAAACAGCTTTCCCCTTTATTTCATTTTGTTTTGTGGCTCCTTTTCACTTTATTTCCCCTTTACTCTTTCTCTTCTGTCTTTCCCCCCTCCTTCCTTTTTCTCCCTTCTCCCACTCTCCTACACCGTCCCTCGCCTCATTTTCCCATCTCCTCTCCCCTCCTCCCCTCCTCTTCCTTCTCTCCTCCTTTTGGATCTACCTCTTTTCCTCGCTGTCTTGTGTTTGCAGACAGAAAGTGTGGGATGCAGGGTTGAACTAGTTCTTAGAGCAGGTACACAGGAGATGCAGGCACTTGGAGGCTCCCTAGCTGACCTGTATGAAACCTGACTCCCTTGTGTCTGCCTTTCCTCTGTGCAGTGCGGGTCCTAATACATGGCAGCTATCTACTGCCAGGAGACAGACATTTCACCTCAGAAAGGGTTGATCTCCTTAGGATAATTAGGCAGGCAGCAGAGTCAAGTAAGCTGAAAAGTGAACAGGGTTCCTGGGGCCTGACTTCTAATTCTAGCACTGTCTGTGACTGTGACTGAGGCAGCTCACTTAACCTTTCAATCAATTAGCGGAACTTGACACCCGGGTTTGGAGGAAGACAATACATATAAAAGTGGAACAGTCAGGGAATCCTAAATGTCCAACGTGGCATTGTGATATGGCGCCTATGACCTTGGGCCCTGGGAGAAAGCTAGATTTGTTTATTATATAGCTTTGGGCACATTTCCTTAGCCTGTTCACTCTTGTTTCCCAAGGTTGTCAGGATTAAGTAACAGCTACAGAGCCTCTAACAGTGTCTTATTCATAGGTAGCCTCCAAATGTGCTGTTTTTATTGTCTTTTGAACACACGAGACACACATCTGGAAGCAAATAGATTTGTGCATGTTTGGAAAATTGTTGTTGGGGTTAGGATGTTATTTTTTTTCTTACTCTGGGGACATCGCACCTATAACCAGCTGTGTTAAAGTGACTATGCTTTGTCATTGATTCAAACGTAAGGTCTTGTGTGCTCCTTTATCATGCCCCTCTTTTCAGAAGAATAAATCTGGGGAATATTTAGCCTGATTTCCGTCTTTAACTCACCTCCATAAGCCTCTTGTACCTTTCTTCTCTGCCAGAGAAATTTAGCGTTGACTGAGTTTGTGACATCAGTCCACTTCAGCTGTTAGGGGTACATTAAATATTAGGGTTACATGTAACATACATGAACAGCGATTGAGGCAGCAGTTTCAATGGCCATTTGTTATGTTGTAGCCACAAAGGACATCGTTATTTCTAGTTACTGTGTATCCTTGAGTAAATTATGACATCACTATATGGGAGTTTGGTCCCAGGTAAAGTGCTCTTAATCACTACCTTAAAATTAAGTTTCTGCCCTCAGTGGAAAACAAAGCTCGAGGCTTATGAAAATGACAGTACTAGTGACAGGCAGGGGCCGTGTCCCGGAAGAGGAGGGTTATTTGTGTGTAGAATTAGGTTGGGCTAGTTTCTGTGAAACCTGTAAACAGAGGTGACCAGTAAGATGTCAGTTAGCCATGTGGTGGTGGTGCATGCTTTTAATGCCAGCACTTAGGAGGCAGAGCCTGGCAGATCTCTATGAAGTTGAGGCTAGCCTGGTCTACAGAGCAAACCCCAGGCCAGGCACCAAAGCAACACAGAGAAACCCTGTATGGAAAAACAAAACAAAACAAAACAAAACAAAACAAAACAAAACAAAACAAAACAAAAATGTTATCCATTGTGTGAATGGCTGCTAACTTGTTCTTGATTGTGAATTTGGTTCCATCTGATTTTTGGACTAATTCTTCTGGTGTAATCCAGTCTCAAGGGAATTGAACTAATCGAGGTGAAGGTCCTATTTCCACTGTAGGCTCATTAGGTTACTGTCTCCCTGCTGTCTTCCCAGACTCCGACTTTGGCTGCTGTGTACACAGGGTAGCTTGTCCCCGAGCACTGGAGATCTGTCCCCAGGCTCTTTCTCCCATCTTCTGTAGGTGTGCTGGGCTTCCAGATGCTTGTTGCTGTGCCCGGCTTCACGTGGGTTCTGAGGACCAGAACGCAGGTCCTCAGGCTTGCCTGGCAAACTCCCTACCCACTGAGCCATCTCCCTGGCCCCATGCTGGCTGACTGAATGAGAGAATGGGCTTAACCTGTATCAGCATATGGAAGGTGGTGGATTGTTCTGACCCAGAGAGTTGTGAACATAGCAAAAAATTTTTATCTTGTCAGCTTTGTATGAGCAAGAAGTAAACAATTGGGGCTGGAGCGAGGGTTCAGGAGTGAAGTGTGCTCACTGCTCTTGTGAATTTCACATCACACATCCTGGTGTCACTCATCTACGTGCCCCCTTGCTTCCACCCTCTGCCCTCACAACCTCCTCCCCAAACAAAATTTAAAAGTAAAACCAACCCCCCCCAAAAAAAACAAAACAAAACCAACCAACCAAACAAAAACCCTCCAAAAAAGAAAACAAAACAAAATGAACAAACAAACAAACAAAAACTCTTGGCATGTGACATGGAAGCTGTGCTGTGGCTCAGTGAGTCACACAGTGTATAGTTCATACATCTCTACTTGAAGTGTTCACTGCAGTGAGTCATTGGTCTGGTGTGAGGCCCCTGGCTTCTGCTACACCATGGACTCTGGTAAGTGTGCTCACTGCTCTTCTGGAGGACTGGAGTTTGTTCTTAGCACCCACACAGCAATTCCCAGCTGCCTGTAACTCTACTTCCAGGGGATCCAGTGCCCTCTTCTGTCCTCCTCAGGCTCCTGAACTGTCATGATATATGTAAAGCCCACTCATACACACACACACACACACACACACACACACACACACACACACACACACACCAAAACAAAACACAACAACAGCAAGTCTTTAAGAAACAAAGCGATTACTCACTGAAGATGTGGGGTTATTTCTTACTAGACATGATCTACTGAATATGTGCCTTGTTCCACAAGCAGTTTTTGTAGCCTAATGGGCAGTTCACTAGGTTCTATGTGATATCTCTGATTTCTTTTTTTCTGAGTCTACATGGACTCAGAATCCAGTGATTCTGGATGGCAAATGTGACAAGTAACCCTGTAAGAAGGAAGCATTTGGTAGACATGATGGAATGATGTGCTTTCATGGAGGAAGCTGGGCATTCTCCTCTGTTTATGGGTCCCGTGTTTCTGTTCTCATTTGCAATCCCTACCTGCTTAAGATGTTCTGTGGAATTTTCTAGTGCTGAGAAGTAATCGCTCTTTGATGTATTGTCACAAACAGTAGGGTTAGGTGGGGATTTGTGACTATTCTGGCATTTCTCTCTTGGGTCTCTTTTTATTTCCTCTTAGGAAATATCACAGAATATTAAGCATTATATATGGACAATATATTCCAATGTAGCATATGTTTATATCTACAATTTATACTATATTCACATGAATACCCACAGCTCATTATAATCTACAGATATTTTCTATATACTCTTGCTTTCTATTTTTCCTCATTGAACTTTACTTTAAAAATATTAATGGTGTCTTTAGTGAAGGGCTGGGGTGATGGCTTAGTCAGGAAGTGCTTGTCCTGCAGGCACAAGTATTAAGTACAGTGTGAGAGCCTGTGTAAAAAAGCAGGTGTGGTAGTGAGTGCTTGTAATCCCAGTATTGGGGAAGAACAGACTGATACATCCCTGAGGAAATCACTAGTCTACTTGTTGAGCTCCAAACCAGTGAAAGCCTCTATCTAAAAAAAAAAAAAAAAAAAAATTAGGCAGAAGGTGTTTCCGGAGAATGACACTGGAGCTGTTCTCTGGCCTCTTTGTGTATGCGCACGCATATGAATGTGCCCCACCACACAGTGTATGCCTGCACACATGAACGTGCACACACACACACACACACACACACACACACACACACACACACGTCATTATTAAGACTGCAAAAACAGAAGGAAAACAATTCAAGTGGACTTAAACACAGGGAGAGTATCTTGGCTCGCAGAATGGGAGAATTTAGAGTCATTGGAATGGCATGATTCAGCAGCTTGTGTTTCTTTCTGAGTCTGCTTCTTAGGGTCATAGACGGTTTTTATGGTTCCCAGGATGACTTGCTTTCCAATTCAGGTTACACGGCAATTAAAGGGTCTTTCTTGGCACAGTTAGAGAGGAGGGGAGATTCTTTCCCATATATATCACTATGTCTACTTAAGTCTGCTCAACACTAAGTTGTTTGATCATAGTGCTCTGTGATCAGACTATTGACTTTGTTGTTCAGTTTTAGCCAGTGTGTGTCCACTGTGACCCTTGACGTAAACCTACTCCCATCTCAAATGTCTAAGAAAATGGGGTCACTGGTGCCTGGAAGGGAAATCTTGAGGGTGTTGTTGAATGAGGAGCTTGAAAGAAGAAGTTGAGTAGTCCAAACATGCTTGTCTGTAGTGGCCATGCATCTCTCTTAGAAGGCCTTGTACTCTGGTCCTTCTTACTGAGAGCTTTTGATAAGTAAGACATTGCGGGTGTGTGGGCTTTTAACAGGGGTGGGGACCAGGATATGTTCTATATAAATGGAAGAGTTAGATACACCCTTAGAATTCAGGAGGGGTGTTTGCTTTCAACCAATGAGCAAGCAAATAACTGAGAAAGCATAATGAATATGTAAAACATGCCTATGTGCAGGACCTCAAAATCAGCTGTGTGTTTCTTTGTTGATATATACCTTCCTGATTCCAAATGACAGGAGGTTTTTTTATATATTTTTTTTATGATGTGCTGGCTCCCAATGGGATGACTCATTATTCAGTTCTATGCAAGGCAACTTTCCTTGGATAACAGAGACAAGATCAATCTGCGGGAAAGAAATGCCCTGTACTAGTGTTTGCTTCCAAATGATGTCTTTTCAAACATGTCACAAATACTAATTAAATCTCCCTTCCTTCCCACGTAATGAGCAGAGTGGAGTAGACCCGGGCCACTCCATAGTTTAATGTCAAAAGAAATGGTCTCCACAATCGGGGCCCACAGCTACAGTTCCAGCTACCTGAAAACACTGCCATTTAACTTCCTTCCCTTCCCAGAGGGGACAGTATGCACAGCGAAGCAGAAGCAAATATATTTTGTTTGGTTTATTCCTGGCGTTGGCTCTTAGAAGTCTGAAGGACAGTACCTGATGACTTTGTTAGCATGTGGGACATGTAGACAACATGACCAGAAGGTGGGGCCTGGCATCACTGAGATGGGAAAATGAAATTTGTTTAATTTTAGCTTTCACACAACAAAGAACTCAGAGCGTTCCAGTCACTGGTTAGCTATTCTGCAGGGCTCTTAGGATTAATTTGAAAAGAGAAGCAAAGACTACGCAATGGTGCAAGTGTTGGGTAGAAGGGTCCGTTTGGGATGAGATGGCTACCAATCTTCTGGACTTTGAAAGGATTTTGGTCACTCAACAGAAGAAAATAGGAAAGCTTGCTCAATTGCTAAGTCATAAGCACAGTGTAATGATGTAGTGAAGCTATGTCTCTTTCAATTTTCAAAAATAAATGAAAGCAGAGAAACCTCTGGCTGAAAAAGAGTCACCTGGAGATTCCCTGGAGGGCACGATATTTAAACTTAGGCTCAGAAGGATGACCTGGATTTGGATGAAGGGACAGAAGTAAGGGAATATGTTAATGACTAGTCTTACAGAGTCAGCTGCATGGGAAACATGGCATCTATAAATAATCAAACTGGAAGGTAAGGTTTCAGAGAAAGTCATCAGGGGCGAGAGTTCTAGGAAGAAAGTCGAGAGTACCACGAGCTGTCTTGAGCACCAACTCGAGGAGAGTTGTTTTTTAATCCAGGACAAAATGGAATACTCTCAGGGGATTTATTTTGTGGCCATGGCTCTTTCTCTCATAAAATATCCCTTCGAGTTCATATCAGAGGCAGAGAACTATCCTTGCTGAACCGGGCTGGGTGACAGGTTAGTTCTGACTGGCACAGTCACTGTCCTCCTGAAGCTCAGATACACATGAGGAGGAATACTGTCCATCAGCACGATGCAAGGCACCCAGGCATCTGAAAGCTACAGCTGAGAAAACCCTGCTTGGAAATTCTGCGAGTAATGTGGAGGAGCCTGGAATGACTTTGTGAATGACGGCAGAAGTGGCTGTTGTCACCTGGCTTTAGACTTTGGTGAGTTAGAGAGATAGTATGCATCACTAGAGTGCTATGACAGAGACCCGGGTCCTGATTCTTAGGTTCCAGCGTTATCTACCTGTGTGATGGCAGGTAAGTGTGGGAAAGCCTAGGCCCCCATCTGTAATGAGGAATTGGACTAAATCAGCCATTTCCAGTGTGAATCCTGCATGCAGTTAGTAACACAGGATTTTCCACTGAAAATAAGCACTCTGTGGCCAAATAAGTTTAGGGAATAGAGTACTATGCTGAGAGGCATGTCCAGAAACACAGTAAATACTTGAAAAAGTCTGTAAGGAGGAAGTGTGCCTTCCTACGTTGAAATTGCTGGGTTATTAGATTCTCAGCCCATTACTTCCAAAGACATTTAACCTCAGATATTTTTATTTTTATTTTATTTTATTTTATTTATTTTAAGTAGAAACAAAGAGAACAATACAAAGAATCAATGAAACAAAGGGTTGGTTCTTTGAGAAAATCAAGAAGATAGACAAGCCCTTATCCAAACTAACCAAAAGGCAGAGAGAGAGAGAGAGAGAGAGAGAGAGAGAGAGAGAGAGAGAGAGAGAGCATCCAAATTAGCAAAATCAGAAATGAAAAGGGAGACATAACAACAGACAACAAGGAAATCCAGAGCATCATCAGGTCATACTTCAAAAACCTGTACTCCACAAAAAAAAATCTAAAAGAAATGGAAAATTTTCTGGATAGGTACCACACACCAAAGTTGAATCAAGACCAGATAAACAATTTAAATAGACCTATAACCCCTATGGAAACAGACATAGTTATTAAAAGTCTCCTAACCACCAAAAAGCCCCAGGGCCAGATAGTTTCAGAGCAGAATTCTACCATAATTTCAAAGAAGAGTTAATACCAATACTTCTCAAATTGTTCCACACAATACATACAGAAGGAACATTACCAAACTCCTTTTATGAGGCTACAGTTACTCTGAAACCCAAACCACACAAAGATGCAACAAAGAAAGAGAACTACAGACCAGTCTCCCTCATGAACATTGATATCTTTAAATATAAAACCCTTTTATTATCTCCTACTGTCCATATATTATCATTTTCACACTTTCCCCTCTTCCAACTCCTCCTAGTTTCTACCCACTTACATACCTACCCAGCTTCATGCTTTTTTCTTCTCTCTCAAAATCAGAATAACAACAACACCAACAAAATGAAAACCAAACAAACTCCAGTAAGGCAAAACTTCACTAAATCAAACCAAATCAAACCAAAAACTGCACAAAAACCGTGAGCTCGAAACAGGTGAACTGGGAAGGACAGAGCTGCAGGAATAATGGATTCAGGAGTCATCAGCACCATGGTTTCACCTGGGAGCAGCACATGCAAGCACTGGAGTATACACACACACACACACACACACACACACACACACACACACACAGACACATACACAGAGACACACACACACACACAGACAGACAGACACACACACAGACACACACACAAACACACACAGAGAGACACACACACACAAACACACACAGACACACACACACACAGACACACACACACAGACACACACACACACACAAACACACACAGAGAGACACACACACAAACACACACAGACACACACACACAGACACACACACACAGACACACACACAAACACACAGAGAGACGCACACACAAACACACACAGACACACACACACAGACACACACACACATACACACACACACACACACACCATCAACAAAAGCTGAAACCCTGGAGTTCTTTTGTTGCCCAACTACCCTTGGCATGGGGGTCTGCCCTGAAGTGTGGGTAATAGATCCAGTGAGACTCCATTGAGAAAATGGATTTTTCCCTTTCCCACCAAGTATCAATAGAAAATAGCTTCTTGGTTAGGTTCTTTGTGTCCTTCTTTGTGACCACTTCCCCCGTTTCCTCTGGAATTTCATCTGGTTTGAACCTGTGTGAGTACAAAGAAAGTTTGCTTCTCCAGCATGGCTGAGGGAACTTTGCCATCTATAACACAGGACTGATCATGGCCCCAGCCCAGTCAATGCTGTCTCAGAGTTGAGGCACAGAGTTCTTTAAAAGAGCTTGGAGATCCTCTGAGGTCGGCTCTCCCTGGTGGCTTTGTCATATGACTTCATTAGACAACGTGTGTGCTCTGGAGCTATCGACTTCACCTTCCAGTTTGGAATCATCATTTCTCTAACTTACTCTATTAACCAGGAAAGAGCTGGGGGAATTTTTTTTTCTTTGCATCTGTATATAATGTAATTTAACCTAGCCAAAAACGACACTGATTGTCCCACAGGACTTAATTAACTCCCATCTTCATGGTGCTCCATGGAAATAATCAGAAAAGTAAAAGTTCGGGCGTACCTGTCCACTTCCACCTCTGCTGCATAATGAGCTGCCAGGAACTGTGACACTGATGAGGGGTGTAAAAGACACTGATTACAGGAGGCGGAGAGCTGCCTGCTCAACTCGCGGGAAATCTGGCTGGGCTGCAGGAACTGCAGACCCAGTGAACAGCCTTCGCGTTCACATTCTGACTCTCCACGTCTTCCCCCCGCACGCACCTTGCTGCCACCCGAGCGGTGTGCCTTTGTTAACCTTTAGCTCTGCCTTCTGCACCGGGGTGGATGTGATGTCAATTGTCACAGGGCAGGTGCCATGTTTATTGCTCTGCCTGTAGCAAATCCGGCCCGGAGGAGCAGGATTCTCCTAGCTAGCCCTCAGGGGAGCCCATTAAGAAATTGCAAGGCTAATAAAAATCATGGTGGATGAAATTGCAATCCTCTGGTGCCACTCTGTGATGGGTCGACTCTGCTTTTACATTTTAATGGGGGGCAGGGATTGAAGGTTTGAATGAGGACCCTTGTTCCAGCGATACTGAGAGTCACACCTTCGTGACTCACAGATGGAAAGGGCAGCTAGAAGGCAGGCTTCCTTCCTTCTTTGTGGGAGGCTTCTGCATAGTTGAGATAGGGATTCATTAATGTGTCTGATATGCTAACGGTGGCCTGCTCCTGGAGGAAAGCCTCACCCTACCATAGGGCATGAAATTTGGGGCACAGTTAGAGATTTCGTGCCTTTCAGTGAAATCCAGTGCCCATTCCTAGGGGAGTCTAGATAATGCATGAGGTCTGCTTCTGTGCCTTGGTAAAATTTTTGAATACATTTTTCTACTACTGGCCTCTCCAAAAGGAGACTGTGTGGGAATAGTCATTCCAGCAGTTAGTCTCATTTTACACCGCGTCCTGTCTTACCCTGGGACCGGTGGGTTAGAAGGTGGCTGCGTTTTGTTGTTCTTTCCTTTTCTTCAAGGAATTTATAACTTTGCTTGAACAGATAGTTTCAAATGTTAAAATGACGCCACCAGCAGCTGATGAGCTAGCTCAGTGGGGCAAGGCACTTACCCCTGGGCCCAAGCCTGACAGCAGTCCTCAGGACCCACATGGCGGCAGGAGAAATCTTAACTCCCCCAAGTCATTGTCTGACCTCCACATGAGCATTATGGAATGTGTACTTGTGTGTGCATGTGCGTACACACACACACACACACACACACACACACACACATACACACACACAATCAATGAATGAATGAATGTAATTTAAAAATTAAAGTAAAAAAATAAATAGATCAGACAATTAAATATATATTTTCTACTTTGGAAAGAATGAGGAAAATAGGAGAATAGGAGAATTTGGTAGTAGGTAATGATGCCTTCTAGAGAAGCATATACTATATTTTATTGTAAAGAAATGCTATTACTCTGAACGAAATGAAAGGACAGTGTCATTGATTGAACGCTTACTCTTTTGGGGGCCTGCATGAAGCTCTTTGCTTGAGCTACTCACTTGATCCTGAAAAGGAAACATAAAAGTGATTGCTGTGGCCATCTTCATTTTACAGATTGATAACTGCCCAGAGATATTTAGAAACCCGTTACTGGCAGAGCGACAACTCAGACTGACGTAAAATAATTGCCAAGTCTATACCATTACCATAGACTTTTTCTTGGCAAAATGTTCAAGTCTGAAGAAAGTTTGCTCTCTTTCATAAACATTTCCTGGGATGAACTGGGAAATCAATAATCTGTGGAAGTTGATTAGAGAGTGGATGGAAAAGTATGAGCATGTTCAAAGGGACGCTCTCAAATGCAGCTACAGTGGACCACACAGGCGAAGCTCTGCACTTTCATCTACCACAGTGCCCGACTGTTCCTGCTTCCTTGTGGGTATCTCCCTGATGTCTGTCCTTTCTCTCTCTCTCTCTCTCTCTCTCTCTCTCTCTCTCTCTCTCTCTCTCTCTCTCTGGTGTGTGTGTGTGTGTGTGTGTGTGTGTGTGTGTGTGTGTGTGTGAGAGAGAGAGAGAGAGAGACAGAGAGAGAGAGACGGAGAGAGACAGAGACAGACAGACAGACAGACACAGACATAGACACACACAGACAGACAAACACACAGAGAAAGAGAGAGACTTGGTGGGGTCTGTTTCTATTTTGTATATCATCTGCAACTTCTGTAACAGTAGAAATAATTTTGTTGAATGAGTGCCTGGATGAACATGATTAAAATGAATGTCCCTTCTGTGTACATGTAGTGCAATCACTCAGGAGGCTAAGGCAGGATGATCATTTGGAAGCAAGCCTGAGCAACACGAGGAGATGCAATCTCAATGTAACAAAACAAACCCCTGTGCCCCAGACTGAAATAATTTCTTAAAACCTTTACTATAAAAATTTAGAAATCTTTGCTGAGACTGTAGATGGCAAGAAATAAAGAGGAATCGGACCCTGACCGGAGTCACACTCAGGGTGGCTTTCCTCTGAAATGCCTCCCTACCTCATGGCTTCTGCAGCCCTGATGCTTCTGCAGCCTTGATGCTCTGCCATCTGCTGCTGTGTGGAGTTTTCAGTCGGCTGTGGACACACAGATGTAATTGACACAGATCGTTATTGTATGTTTTGGGCCGTTTTATTCTTGGTAATGTAAATAATGTGTAGCAGAACATTTCTTATATTGTATGCAGACTCTCATCTTTATTTAGATTTCTTTTTTTGCTCTATGCCTTTTGTGAAGGAATGGGTGATCAGACCTGTAACTCTGAGACATTTGCTTTATTTTGCTTTTTTTCAGTTTTCTAGTTAGTGAGGCAATACATCTCAAAAGATAGGGATGAGGGATACTTGTGTGGGAGATAGAGAAGTTTTGTCATTTTTAAGATGTGTGCCAGTGATCATAATTCTGGCTCATTTAAAAATATTTTAATCATGTTGGCTTTTCCAGAATACCACTGTAATGCTTTAATATATGATGAAATAAAACATGGTTTCATCTTATTTTAAAAGATACATGCTTAGTAAGAACTTGAAAGGTAATCATTGGATTAAAAATAACAAACTGTAGTTTTTAGCGTTCAGTTGCTTTGACTGTGGCTGAGAAAACATCAGATACAGTGTTCTTAGTCCCCAAAGGCTTGTCCTCTTTGTCCCGCAGCTTACAAGCTTCAGTGTGAAGGATGAAAGTCTCAACATCATTTTCTATAGGCATCATCATTAAGAGGTGTTCTCTGTGAACTCAGTGAATTTGGACCAGTCTTCAGTTCCATACTGGCACATTTATGGACGTGCCTATGATTGTGTGCCTATCCATGAAATGCCCTGGAAGGAGAAGATTTAAGATGTCTCTGTTTCATCTTTAGAAGCCATTCTTTTGTGTGTCATGGGAAATTGACCCTATTCTTTACCAGACTACCACATACATCTTCAAGTAGAAGTTCATCACAATTGATCCACTCAAGGCAATATGTATTTTTAACTTTCTAAATTAACAGCTTTGAATATGAAAATTAAAGAGACTAGCACAATCAATTTAAATGCTCATCACTGCAGCCATTCACTTGTTTGCTTTTTAAAAAACTAACTTTTAATTGTGTACTTTTGATAGATTGCTCTTTAAAGTCCTGGGAGACAGCTCAGTTAGTAAACTGTCTTGTAAACATGAAGCCCTATGTGTATCCCTAGAACTCATGTGAAGGAAGTTGAGCATGGGGAAAGTTTTCAATTCCAGGACTGGGGGAGGGACGACAGTAGGTCCCCGCGGCTCACTCTGAGCCAATCTAGCCTAATCATTGAGTTCCAGGCCAGTGAAAGATGCTGTCTCAGAAATCAACAGTGGACAGCGCCTAAGAATCAACACTGGAGGTTGATCTCTGGCCTCCATGCACCCACCCCACATGCACCTGTATACACATGCACACGCACACGCACATGAGGTTATCATTTTAAAAGGGTAATGTACTAATAAGAATTTAAGGATGAACGCAGGCATGTGTTTATCTGAATATCTATTATTTAGTATGGGAAAATGGAATACATTTTATATATATATATTTAAATTTTTCAAAGCACAAACTGCCTGGCATTTTGATTTAAAAACATTGGAGCAAAAATCATGTAGAAACGAAGTTTCCTGTGAGCCTTTTGGATTTTTCTTTTCTTAAAGTTTCCTTTTCTTATGCTTCTTTTTTCCATTCTACTCCTAGTTAAGGTTTAAATTCAGAAAGTCTAAAATTTCCCTGGTGCATTTGCATTTTAAACAGATTTCTTGAGGACTCAAAAAAAGTGAAGTTAAAGTAAAAGAAAAATTAGCAACGAAGATGCTTTTTTTGCATGTGGGATAACGTGTGCTTGGAACTCACTCCATCAAGTTCCATTGTCCAAGTAACAAGCCCTTCATTAACTTTATAAGACCGAAACCATGCGGCTCTGCATTTGACATTTATCTGTAACAAGTCCACGGCATGTAAACATTTTTCTCTGTTATTTCTACAGCACCACAGAGAATACATTGTTAGTTCCATTTAACAGATAAAGAGATGAATGCTTCAAAATGTTGAGACTTGCTCAAGGCCTCAGGGCTTACTGTGCTATAGTTGAGACTTTGAAATGTAGTCTGCTTAACATTAAACTCCCTTTTAACCATAGCATTGTATGCTGACGAAATGATAGGGTAAGGATGGAGGGATTTTATGGCAGGATGGTCTAGGATGGGAAAATGAATTTGTGACAATCAAAAGAAAACTTTTGATAAAAATCTCATATCTAGTGGAAAGAAAAAGAGCTAGCAACGCTTAGGTTCAGATGGACCTGAGGTATGTGACCATATTTACTAAGTGGTAGTAGAAATTCAGTGTTATTTTGTCATGTTTGGCCCACAGGATGAGATTGTTTTTTTTAGAGCCTGTGATGGGTATTCCTGGCCTTGGAATATAGAGGGCTCTGAAAGATGGGAGGGGCTTCACTTCTTTCTGTCTTTAGTTTGTGAGAAAATGGTGTCCACTGAAACGAAACAAAGAAAAACGCCAGACAAGGCAACAGAAAGGAGTCAGGGAGCAGATTTTATCAGCGTGGGGACTAGCCACCTCTGCACAAGGTTGTTGCGATGTTGCAAGGCAAGAAGGTCTCGGCAGTAACCACAGGCTATGCAAAGAGATAAATGGTTGACCCTGGCCCGTGTCAGGCTACGATTGATGCCACTATCAGCCCTGGTGCCTTCCCAATGATTTTTTTTTTTTTAAATCTTTGATAGAGTGTGTTATCTCCTTACTGGCGTGAGGGCAATAGCCTGGAGGGGTGGAGGAAAAGGAAAGAATAAAAGGTCACTCCAGGAGGACTTTCTATGTCCCACTAAATGATAAAAAAAGGATCTAGTTCAAAAGGGAGGAAATAAATAAATAACAATAAAAACGACTGCCGGCTGCACCGATGGGTAAAGCCACCCCCCCTCTCCCGTTTCTCCGTGTGTCTCACTCCCTGCCTACCTGGCTCTGGCCTCCCTTCTCTCCCTCCTTCCCTCCTTCCCTTCCTGCCTTCTTTTCTCCTCCCCTTCATACTTCCACTGGCTAAAATGACAAATGAAGGCAGACCAGACAGTTCCTGTCCTTAAGAAATATTGAGCTATTGTGTGCGGCGGGGGTGGGAGTTGGGGGGGGGATATTAGCTGCCATGGCTGTAGATTCTCTGGGTTTCTCTTGAACTTTTATAATGGCATTTTGAAGAACTGAAAGACTGGGAAAGAATACCCTTTTATTTAGTTGAATTTCCCTTTTCCATATTGTCCTGAAAAATACAGTGTCTACCCCATGAATCTTTTGGCAGAAGGTAAAATGTTGGTGCAGTTTAAGTGGCCCCAAGACTGGACAGATCCACAGCACAGGCATTCCCTTTGGAGAAGAACCACATTGCCTATGACGCCTGTGTCTCCAAAAGCAGCTCTGTAATGACTAGAATTTTTAGTGGGTGGAGTTTATCATTACAAAAGCCACAGGGTCTTAGCCGTTCAATTTTTTTGGCCTTACACCCTTGGTTCTTGCCAGGAGGTGCTGCACAACACTGCGTTGGCACAAGTTGAGCTATTTGCCTCGAAATCGTCCTCTGTCAAAGGCATCGGGGTAGCAGATAAAGAAAAGCCTTGCTGCTCCAAGACTTGGATTCAAGTTCCACATGCCATCTAAGATCCTTGGGTCCTTGACGGAGAGCCATACATCCCCCTGATGAAGGAGTAGTGTGTTTAACAATATCTTCCTGTGCATTTTCTCAAGCTTAAATAGGTTGTCAGGTATAAAAAACCCTCAGAAAGCCCTAAAACCCTATTCAACTCACAGTTCTTGCATGAGTGGCATGTGGCCATGGTGACGGACAGCACTGTGTCCAAAATGTCTAGCACAGAAAGATGCAAATTGCCCACATGGAGCACAGCAATAAAGCAGTGACTCTTGGAAATTTCCTTAGGATTTTATTTAAATGTAGAGTAAAGTAGGTGTTTTGTGTGTCAACTTGACACAAACTAGAGTCATCTGCAAGAAAGGAGCCTCAGTTGAGGAAATGGCTCCATGAGATTCTGCTGTAAGGCATTTTCTTAATTAGTGATCAATGGATGAGGGCCCAGCCCATTGTGGGCGGTGCCATCCCTGAACTGTGGTCCCGGGTTCTATAAGGAAGCAGACTGAGCAAGCCATGGGAAGCAAGCCAGTAAGCAGCTCCCCTCCATGGTCTCAGCAACAGCTTCTGACTCCAGGATCCTGTTCTGTTTGAGTTCCTGTCCTGACTTCCTTCAGTGATGAAGAGCAATGCTGAAGTGTAAGCTGAATAAATTCTTTCCTCTCCAACTTGCTTTTTAGCCATGTTTTGATGTAGCAATAGAAACCCTAACTAAGATGGTAGGGGAATGATGTCAAGGCCAAAGAATACATTGCATGTACTCTATTGTTTCTTTAAGAGTTTCTAGTTTACAACAAAGAGTATGCTGCATAATTTAGTTTACTGATATAATTAAAATATGTGATATAATAAACTTGAAGTTGAAGTGTATTTTGTAAAGAACTGATCTCAGGGTCAGGGATACAGCTTAGCCAGAAAAGTGTTACCACATGAGTGCTATCCCTATCACCCAAGTAATAACCTGCTAGGGTGTCCTGAGTCTGTAATCCCAGCACTCGGGAAGTAGAGAATTGGGGAGGCAGGGAGCGAGAGAGATGATGGGGAGAGATGGTTGGGGGAGATGGGGGAAGAAGAAATGGAGGGGTGAGAAATGTGTGTGTGTGTGTGTGTGTGTGTGAGAGAGAGAGAGAGAGAGAGAGAGAGAGAGAGAGAGAGAGAGAGAGAGAGAGAGAGAGAGAGAGAGATATGAATCCCCAGGTCTCACTGACCAGCCATCTTATTTTCAAAACAGCAAGCTCAAAGTCTCAGCAAGAGCCTATGTATCAGAATTTAAGTGAATGGCTCCTGAGAAATGATATTCGAGGTTAATTGGTGGCTTCCACACAAGGTGCACCTGCCCCCATGGGAACACACACACACACACACACACACACTAGTAAAAAGAAATCTCTTTATTTTTTATTTTATTTTATTTTATAATACAATTCAGTTCTACATAACAGCCACAGATTCCCTTGTTCTCCCCCTTCCTGCCCCCTCCCCTTCCCCCCAGCCCAGACCCCATTCCCACCTCCTCCAGGGCAAAGCCTCCCCCAAGGACTGAGATCGACCTGGTAGACTCAGTCCAGGCAGGTCCAGTCCCCTCCTCCCAGATTGAGCCAAGCGTCCCTGCATAAATCCCAGGTTTCAAACAGCTAACTCATGCAATGAGCCCAGGACCTGGTACCTCTGCCTAGATGCCTCCCAAACAGATCAAGCCAATCAACTGTCTCACCTATAAAAGAAATCTCTTTTATTGAGTGTAAATTAGATATAGCAAACTGTCCTGATCTTAAGTGCACTGTTCATTAACATGTATGTGGTATGAAGGCAAGTGCAAAGTCAAGATGTAAGGCATTTCATTTAACCAAAGAATCTAATTTTGCTTTGTTTCATTTTTCCATAAATAGTGATGCCAACAATCAAATCTCCAGAGATAATTTTATCCTTGTTTTTGTTTTGTATAACATAGGGAAGATGGAGAGTGAACACTAATATTAAGCACCTGGTGTACATTAGGCTCAATATGAGAGCCCTTTGGAAACCCCTCTGCATTTCTTATATGAAGAGTAGAACTTCAGATAGCTTAGGCAATGACCAATGGCCACCCAGCCAGTACAGGAAGAGACCTGAACTTACATTGTTGCCTGTAGGGCCCGATTTCTACAATTCAAATAAAACTGTTATTATGATTTGGGGGCTTCTGTGAAAGCAGTGAGATTCTCAGAGTCCACATTTTCAGCTCCAACCACCTCAGGGAAAAGAATCTCTCTCTTAAAATGAAGGAAGCTGGCTGTCCTTTGATCAGGATTCAGGCTGATTTGATCATCTCTCCACTTGTGAGGCTGAATTCATTGTATCAGTTCAGATTTATGGAAGCTTTACCATTATTGACTTGTTTCTTTGGTGCTCAGAGGCATAGCCTCATGAGCCGGAAAGCAGGTTCCCTGGCTGCATGGCTGGCCAACGGTTTGCTGGGGAGCATGCTACTTGGCTTCTGTAGGTCTCATTTTTATCATTTATGAATAAGGCTGATAATGGAGAGCCTCACTAGGGTCTAAGTGGGTCATGGAAGTCAATATGCTAGTGTTGTAGCTGAAGTCTACTCAATTCTCAATGAATGCTCATTGCCATAATTTTTATTATTATTATCTCTCTGTCAGCTTCTATCCTCAACCTTGGGTAGTACTATTATTGTTGCTCTGATATTCATTTTTAATGGTTTCTCAGCCCAGACACATTTGCTTGATGTGTTAACAAAAATGGGGTTGTCTGACTAGATTCAACCTGTGTCGTATCTTGCCTCTAACTAGAATGCTTACTGGCAATTGACAATCTTGGTAACGTATCTTCTGTGTTGACTGGTACTCTTGTCTGTGTCTGTGTTGACTGGTGCTCTTGTCTGTGTCTGTGTTGACTGGTGCTCTTGTAGCTGCCATCACACTTGTGCTCTGCTGGATCATGTGTGTGTTCCATGGGTAGCCCAAGCACCTAGTTCAGAGATGGGTGTTTAGGAGACACTGTATCACTATTTGATGAATACATTTCCAAATTTCATTCCTGGACCAAACCTCTGATGGTTGTCATATGTTTTGACAGTTTTAAACTTTTCAATGCCCCAGTCTTACATTTTTCTTAAGGAATGAGGGATATGAGAAGAATGGATTTTCTTCAGAGAAATTAATTTTTTAAGTGGAAATTTCCCTTAAAATGCCAAATGCTGTTGATTTTGAATAGTATTTTCTAAAACATATTAAAGGTCTTTACGTCCTTTTTGCCTAATTAGAGGCAAATATTCCCTTGATGTCTCTGCATCATCATCAGCAAAACAATATTATTAAATTTCAAAATAATACCCTAGGATGGAGATTTAATCCAATGGTGGAACATTTGCCTGGTGTGTTCAAGGCCCTTGGGTCACACCTAATACTGGAAAATAGGATACAGATAATACCTCTATACTATTCTATTAGTTATTTTTTTCATATAGTGACAAAATGTTTGACTGAGCAGGTGAAGGAAGGAATTTATTTTGGCAGTCCATCATGGTGAGGCTGGCGTGGTAGCAGGGGCAGGAAGCAGCCACTTACATGACATCTGCTGTCAAGAAGCAAAGAGTGTTGGAGGCCAGTGCTCAGCTCGCTTTCCATTTCTCACCCAGTGCAGGACCCCAGCTACAGGATGGTGGAACCCACAGGTAGGGTTGGGATTCCTACCTCAATTAATCTAATCTAGGAGATTTTGCAGACATGCCCAAAGGCTTGTCTCTTGGGCAATCCCAGATCCTGTCAAGTTGACTATTGTTAACCACCACATCCAAGGGTAGTATGGAAGTTTCGAGAGGGTGACTGCTTCTTCACTGAGTGGCCTATGATGGTCCCAACAGATGTTGTCCCTTCCTTTGCTCCAAGACTGTAAATTTCATTTTGGATGCTGTTATTATCTCTGCTTCCTCCAGCTGCTGCCCTATTTTCACAAACAATTGACAAAAGAGCCCTATAGATACATAAGCAAACTCACAATTGAAATGACTGAGCATTTTTTGAAGTTCTCAGATATCTCAGCTCATTTTTTTTATTAAGAATTTTTTTCTTTTTACATACCAATCACAGATCTCACTCTTCTCTCCTCCTGCCCCTCTAACCTCCCCCCTCTAACCTACTCCCCAGTCCCTCCTATAAGAAGGTAAGGCCTCCCATGGGGAGTTAGCAGAGCCTGGCACATTCAGTAGAGTCAGGTCTGTAGCATGAATCTTAAAAAGTTCTTATTAATAAAATCAAACCTGAGCCAGGAATTGGGGTGAACTGGAAGATCAGAGAACCAGAACAAGCCACAGCTAACCTCACCTGGCCAACTTCTCAGCTGGTCTTGTTTCCTCAGACTGGAAGCTTCTGTGTCCTCATCCCAATGGCTCTCAGCTGAACTGCTGCTCGAAAGCCTGAAGCTTAACCAGCCAAATGCTTAACCAGGCCAAATGCTTCTTGTTCCTGGTCCTCATGCCTTATATATCTTTCTGCCTTCTACCACCACTCCCTGGGATTAAAGGCTTGCTTTCTGGGATTAAAGGCATGAGTCACCATGCTTGGCTGTATTCTTGAACACATGGATTTCTGCCTCTGGAATGCTAGGATTAAAGGTGTGTGCTACCACTGCCTATCCTCTATGTTTAATATTGTCTCTGACCCCAGATAAGTTTATTAGGGTGCACAATATTTTGGGGAACACAATACCGCCTCACAAGTCCAAGCCCCTCCCCCTGCCTCAAGGTTGTGTGAGTTGTCCCACCACAGGTAGTGGGCTCCCAAAAGCCTGCTCATACACCAGGGATGGATCCTGATCCTACTTCCAGGGGGCCCCTCAAGCAGGGATGAAGTGGGAGAGCAATGAAAGAAGTACCATGATAGAGGGAGAGAGACATCATGGGGACAGGGAGAAACCTGGTGCTAGGGAAATTCCAAGGAATCCACAAGGATGACTCCAACTTAGATTACTAGCAATAGTGGAGAGGGTGCTTGAACTGGCTTACCTCAGTAATCATATCGGTGAATACCCTAACTGTCATCATAGAGCCTTTCTCCAGTAACTGCTGGAAGCAGATGCAGAGATCCACAGCCAAGCACCAGGCTGAGCTCCAGGAGTCCAGTCAAAGAGAGAGAAGGAGATTCTATGAGCAAGGGGCATCAAGATCATGATGGGGAAAACTACATCGACAACCAAACCAAACTAGTGGGAACTCATGGAATTTAGACCAACACCTATGGAGCCTCCATAGGACTGGACTAGGCCCTCTGCATAATTGAAACAGTTGTGTAGCTTGATTGAGCATTTTTAAAGAAGTCCACAAAGTTTGGTGTGCAGATATTGAGACAAATTTCACTGTCCCCATTTCCCACTAGTCATCATGACTAGGATTCTAAGATATCAGCTTTGTGTTTCTCTACCATCAAGACTTCATAAAGTGCATCCATGTTATTTACAATTTACATTTCTGCAGCCCTTTCTAACTTAGGTACTTAGAGCCATACAGATTCCCATTCCTATTTATTTGGTTCTTTTTTGTTTTTATAACTCAAATATGCTGACTAAAAAATGAATTGTTAACATGACCCATGACCTTAGTTGATTAAAAACTATCAAACAAGAAGTTTCAGGAGTTCATCATGGAGCAGTATTTGACTATTATATTGGCTAAAAAAATATCAAAAATGTACTCTGATTCATTAATGGATGCTGTCAATTATTCAAAAAATACTATTTTTATCTTTTAGAAATAATACAGAGCCGGGTGGTGGTGGTGGTGGTGGTGGTGGTGGTGGTGGCGGCGGCGGCGGTGGCACACACGCCTTTAATCCCAGCACTTGGGAGGCAGAGGCAGGCGGATCTCTGTGAGTTCAAGGCCAGCCTGGGCTACCAAGTGAGTTCCAGGAAAGGTGCAAAGTTACACAGAGAAACCCTGTCTCGAAAAACCAAAAAAAAAAAAAAAAAGAAAGAAAGAAAGAAATAATACAGGAGCTGCGTGGCATGTGGGAATAGAGAAATATATGAAGATTTTATTTGAAATATTAAAAGAGATTCTTGATTTTTCTATAGGATGAATAGCTATTAATAACAATATCTTTGGCTGGAGTCCAACTTGCTGGCTCTCTCTTCCTCTCTCCTCTAGTATCCTAAGTCATTTTCTCTGAGTTGAGCCAGCTCTGGGCATTTTGTCCTTTTCAATGAAAGTGTAGCCCATCCTTGGTCCGGTGAACGCAAACTTGAAATATGTTATTTGGAGTTCACAGATTGTGAATTTCCTTTTCTTTGTAACTGAGATTTCCTCTCCATTCCTCAGAGGCATTCCTGATTAGGTTATAATTTCTGTTTTTACTTTACTTGGTCCAAAATTGCCTCTGGCAAAGGAAACTTCAACATTCCCCAGTGCGACTTTGGCTTCGGGGAAAGGGTAGCGGTTCTGAATTTCATACTGATAGTGGTATGCAGATAAGTTCAAGGTCAAGAGTCTGTGCAGGATCACAACACACTGGACACTGCTTGTTAGGGCGTTTGCGAGGTCGAGAATGATGCTCGCAGTGTCGAGGAGCAAACTGACTCTGTGTCATTCTGTGCAAGCTGAGTACATACGGGCATCCTTCTTTTTCAAACTCATTTCCTCCATTTTATTCCTTTCTCAAGTCAGAATGCCTTAAGCCTTTCTTCTTAAGGAGTGGAGCGAAGAGCTTCCTTCCAAGTCTTTCTCTTGAGGAATCGACTTAATAATAGATTCACTTTCATTGAGAGGACTCGAATTCTAGCCTAGAAAAATCCACACCATCTTCACGACTTCATTGATCTAGTCCCTACACCCTCTCTAGGAAAGGATCGTTTTAATGGCATTACTAATAAAGTGTAAGTATTTTTATGTCTTCCTAATGAGCAATGGCTGGACCTAGGTCCCCATAGACTTGCTCCTTTTTGCCTTGTGGTTTCCTTTCTTGTCATATGTCAAGGTTGGCAAATTTGCCCTTTTAATCTAGGTTTCTACAGGGCAATAAACTTCATTAACCGTTTCCAGCTAGACTTGAAAAGAATTAGAACGGTGACTAGCAAGAGTTAAAGAGGCCCCCCTCAGACCCTGAGCAGGCAGACTTCACAGTGCAGGGACAGCAGCTAAAGTGGTCGCTGTAAACACTTTCTCTTAAAAGCTGGGTCTTTTCAATAAACACACTGTGAGGCGCTAGCAAAATATTTCCAGTTGCCTTCCTGGGTGGTGCAGTGCTGGAAGCCGTTAGCTCGTGTTCAGTTAAATTTCAAATGTCAAAGCTCATTAATAGTGAGCTTAGCCAAAGACAGCTTGTAAGGAACTGTGCAAACCGAACTTCCTCAAATAAAAAGAGAAGAAAGATGACCATTTAACATTGCCGTTCCTCCCCCTGCTTTCCGCACCTCCGCTTCAAGTTGGCTTGGGGTTTTATTGACAGTAGATTTCAAGTTTACATTCAACATTTCCCTTAATTTGCCTTGTCTTTTTATTCTCTCCTCCCCCCTCCCCCGAGACCCGGGCCTATTACAAAGGTGTTGGGATGTTTCTTTGAGTTTGAGAGGAGTGTTTTGCGTGTTTGAAGCAGGCCTGGAGGAGTCTGCGGAAGTGTGAAAGCAGAAGGTTCAGCTCTTGAGAGAGAAACACTGTGATATGATGCTCCTCTCAGGTGCTGCTTCTAGTCTGGGCTGAATACAAATGTACAGGAGATTCTGTCTACACAGTAATGAAGATCCAAGGTAAAACATCAGTACACAGGCACCCCCACTATTTGTAATGTTTCTGATTCCCACCACTGTAGTCTGTGGTGGTATTGTGTTCCCCAAAATATTGTACACCCTAATAAACTTATCTGGGGTCAGAGAACAGGACAGCCACAATATTAAACATAGAGGATAGGCAGTGGTAGCACACACCTTTAATCCCAGCATTCCAGAGGCAGAAACCCCTCTGGATCTCAGTGAGTTCAAGACCACATTAGAAACAGCCAGACATGGTGACACACGCCTTTAATCCCAAGAAGTGAGCCTTTAATCCCAGGGAGTGAAGGCAGAAAGCAAAACGATATATAAGGCGTGAAGACCAGAAACTAGAAGCATTTGGCTGGTTAAGCTTTTAGGCTTTGAGCAGCACAGTTCAGCTGAGATTCATTCTGGATGAGGACACAGAAGCTTCCAGTCTGAGGAAACAGGATCAGCTGAGGAACTGGCGAGGTGAGGTAGCTGTGGCTTGTTCTGCTTCTCTGATCTTCCAGCATTCACCCCAATAACTGGCTTCAGGTTTGATTTTATTAATAAGACCTTCTAACAATTCGTGCGACAGTAGTCACTGAAGTCAATGAAAACAACAACAACAACAACAACAACAAAATATATTTTTTTCCTCCCTAGTCTAAACTTACTTGAGCAGTTACCACATGGATGCTATGGGTTGATCCCCCGCTGTGCTAAATTCTATGACAAGCTAAGAAAAAAAAAACTGAATTACTAATTATAAACTCTGTGTCAACTTGGCCTCCCTTAGAATTCTGAGTTTCATTGGTCGCACCCTTTTCTGTGCTCTCTGATTTGCAAAGGTTTCCTATGTACAAAGGAAGCAATGCCCATCTTCTTTTTTTGAAATGGGCTGCTCAAGGACTTTCCGAGGGGATGTGCTGGAGTCTCTCTAAAAGTGCCCTTTGAAGAATGTGAGCTTGAGTTACACTGAGGGATGTTTTGAGTCCAATAGGAGGAGAGGCCTAGTGCAGAGAGAAGAGGTTGAGGGTGAATTCGTGGTCCTGGTCTCTTCGGAGAGTTTACCACAATTCTCTCTTGGGAGCACAAAGAGGTCCCATTGAGATATGAACTCTGTGGTTTTCCCTGCCTTCTTGATAACCATAAGATAACCATGTTCTATCCTTAGTGATTTGCATAGATTTAAGAAGTTGGCTGATTTGGTTACATACTGTTATACTAATGAAAGTCATTTGTTGGTAAACACGTCTGTACCCGGAAATCTAAAGGAATCCTGTTCTTTTCTTTACTTGGGCCACATTTAGTTATCTTTGAATTTCACTAGTGTTTGACTCACAGAAAAAGGTTTTAATGTTATATATAAGACCATGTTGAGTGGGCAGGTAATGTTCAGGGAATTAAATGTTTGTGTGGTCTCTTTTAAAAGCCTTATATATCATGGTCATATTTCTGCATGTGGGACTATAGTCTGGGAGGTTCTTAAAAAATATTCTAGCTTTCAGTTGTTTTCCTTCTCTCTTTCTCTTGTCAACACCCAGCTTTTGTTCTTTCAGAAGAAGAAACAACCCTCCCTTACTGTCATGATGTGTTCCTCTGAGTTTCTTCTTGACGATGAGCTTCTCGGGAGCTGGGTGTTATATTTATCTCCTTGTCCTCAGGGTCTCCATAGGACCTGGCTCAGTAAATGTTTATGAGTTAGATTTAGTAAAACTTCATTAATTGATACCCTAACAACATTGAACTTGAAATATTTAACTTAGGAGAAAAATCAATTTTATGGACTCTCACACATTAATTATCTGCATGCAAATAGGGGCTGAAAATTGCAAATAATTGCTATCAAGTTACTGGAGTGGGTCTAGGGGTGTTCTGGTAAAAGACACAGGCCAAAAATGAACATATATATGTGTGTATATATAATCTTAAAAATATTAATTTTAAGAGAGGACAAAGCAATTGTAAAATTTCACGTCACTCTAACTGACTGTGTCATTTTTGGTGGCCTGTTTTATCAGTCCCCAGGCTTATTGATTTTGTTGAGTTATTGATTTTGTTGAAGTGTCTGGGAAGGATACTCAGTGTGCCAGGTATGTGTTACTGAAATGTAAAGCACAGGGCCATAACCTTGCAGAACTCAGAGTCTAGTAAGATAAAGCACTGGCATGATATGGAGCACAAACCCAGTCCGAGCAGAGTGCAGGGCAGCATGAGAAAAGGAAGACTCTCATGGGCTTGGGAAATCCTAACAGGCAAGTTGGAAGTGGAGCCCTGCCTCACAAAATATTCTCAGGGGAGATGAGGCCCAGCCGCCATGAGTGCAGTCTTGATACCTCAGGAGGCTGTGCATCTCTCGGCACAGTCTGAGGACTTGCAGGATACAGTGGAAGCCGAGGGAGGAGGAATGGGAAAGAGTGGGAGATGAGGCTGGAGTGTGGATTTTGGGGTTCAGGATTATATTATTTGAATTTGGAGTTTTTTCTTCTAGGCATTGGAAATTGATTCTTGTACCAGGCTTTTTCTTTTGTGCCACCAACCAGCTTCCAAATCATAACACGGAGACTTATTAGTTTTGAATGCTCGGCCTAGCTTAGTCTCGTTTCTGGCTAGCTCTTTTAACTTAACCTGTTTCTCTTTATATCTACCTTTTGCCTTGGGCTTTTTACCTTTCTTACTTTCTTTCTGGATATTTTACTTTCACTGTTTCTCATATCTGGCTGTCTGTGGCTGCCTGGTTTCTCTTCTCTCTTGATCCTAAATTTCTCCTCCTATTTGTTCTGTCTGCCAGCCCCACTTTTCATGCCTAGCTCTTTATTAGACCGATCAGGTGCCTTAAGCAGGCAAGGTGAGACAGATGCACCACATCTTTACATAATTAAACACACATCCTTACATCATTACATAAATGCAGCATTGGCAAATGTAACACACCTTTATACAGTTAAAATAATATTCAACAGCATAAATGAATGTAACACATTGTTGCATAGTTAAAATAATATTCCACAACAGGTTCTCATCTAGATTCTACATCAATAGATTCTCAATTTTGGGGGTGGGAAGTGCAAGCCATCTCTCTCTCTCTCTCTCTCTCTCTCTCTCTCTCTCTCTCTCTCTCTCTCTCTGTGCATGTGCATGTATGAATGCATGCATATGTGTACCTGTCTGTTGCAGGGGGTGGGAACCAGGGGGTGGCAGGTTGATAGTGTTGCCATTAAGCACCAGGGAAAAGTAAATTTGTGGGAAGACAAAGTAATTGATAGCTTATATGGAAAGACCAGCTACATTCCGGCAAATGTCATCTGCATGGGAGTTGGACCTTGTTGGCTCTCTTAAGGGTGGGAAGTCCCTTTGACAGTCTGGGATTTGCAGCCCTGACTGGCTGACTTACTAGTTTTGGGATAAGAACTTCCCTTCTCTCCCAACAACCCAATCTGTTCTTTAGAAAAGATCCCTTTAGACCATACCAGATGACTACCCTTTGGTGAGACCCCACTCACCTTTTTATCTCCAGCAGTAATATGTAAATTGTTCTTAAACCTCTGTGTGTGTGTGTGTGTGTGTGTGTGTGTGTGTGTGTGTGTGTGTTTCTTCTGTTATTAGGCAGCGACAACTTCAGCTATTTGTAGGTAGACTTGGCCAGTATGAGTCATGCCTGTGCATTCCCAAGTAAGCAGGTCAATTGGTTCTCTTGCAGTTCCTCTCCTGCCTTGGCTGTAGCAGCAGCAGTGATGGACAGGACCACCATTATCAAATATGATACAGAAGTGTGGGCTAAGTACCCCACCTTTCATGAAAGCCCAGGGAAGCACAAGGCAGATGGGAGAAGCCCTTCTTTGTGATGATAAGTTGCTAGCAAAAGATTCATAGAGGGCTGACCTGGTATTTGAAGAATACATTTCCATAGCAGAAAGAGATGAGAGCCTTCAATAGCTGATGGAATAGAAATGACAGACATGAATGAAGATGTAGGGAATGAGACTGAACAATGCACTCCTGCACAGGGAGTCAGGGAGTAGAAAGAAAGGTGGACCAAGAGCACGGAGGGCTGGTGGACACACCTGTGCATGCACAGGCACAGAAACGCCATGTGCCAGGGAGGTGATGAATGAGAATGGCTCCCATAGGCTCATAGGTTTGAATATTTAGTCTCTAGGTGATGGCTGTTTGAAGGATTAGGAAGTATGACATTACTGGAAGAAGTATGCCACTGGGAAAGTGCTGTGAGGTTTCCAAAGACTCATGCCATTTTGAGTTAGTCCTATCTGCCCCTACTTGTGGATCAAGATGTGAGCTCTCAGCTGTCCCTGCCACCATGTCATGTCTCTGCCATCATGGACTCTAACCCTCTGAAACCATTGGGCCAGTTAAACACTTTCTTGAATAAGTTGCCTTGGTCATGGAGTTTTGTCACAGCAATAGAGAAGTAACTAAGACAGCCAGCAAACATAATTACAGGGCACCAGACAGACATGCATACTGAAGGGTTCCTTTTCTGTTTTCTCATTCTTTTATCTGGATATTTATTTGGATATTAAAAATGTCACTTGACTTCCCAGAGCTCCATTGTCTTGAACTGAAAATGAGGAGATTGAATGTGTTGCAATTCTCCAGCATCAGGCTGGGTTCCATAGAAACATGTCCAAACTGGATAGGTTTAATTTTTAATCTGCCTTGTAATAGAAGACTACTGAACTCAAGAATGTCGATGACTTTTATTAAACACAAGGAAACATATTTTCCCCTAGTTCTGCACATAACATAACACCCAGCATCTTTACCCTTGTTAGTTTGCAGTTCAGTAGCTCTGAGTATGTTTCATTGCTGGGCATGTCTTTCTAAATGTCAAGTCCACATCCACGAAAAGCAGAGTCCCCTTTTTGTTTTTTTCAGCCCTTGGTATGCATACACCATTATGCTTTTGAATTTGACTGTTTTGTAGACCCCATCGAGATGGAATAATTCAATATTTATTTTTGGATTTCTGGTTTATTTCTCTTAAACCATCTCAAAATTCATCAATGCCATATGTAGCATTCATCATAATTTCTTTCTCTAAGCCCAAATGGTGTTGTTACGCCTATCATATTTTGTGCATTATCTACTGAGGGTTACTTAGGTTGTTGCCTATTTTGGTATATTGTGATCAATGCTGCTTATAAGCATGGGTCTTATGAACAGGTCTCCTTAAGATGTTGCTTTCACTTGTTTTCGATATATATCCCAAATCGCTAGATCATGGACTAATTCTATTTCACTTTTTTGACAACCTACAGTACTACTTTTTATACTGGTTACCCCACTGGACATGCACATATGTATGTATGTGTGTATAATGCATGTATGTATGATGTATATATATATTGTGTATATGCATGTACAATGTATTATGATACATATGTATGTAAATATTATATATATGTTTATATATTGAAGTTCTAGTTTTTCTGCATTCTTGAGAACCTTCTTGTTTTTTCTGATTGTTTTAATAGTAACTTTTATAATGGTTTTAAGTAATATTTCATTATAGTTTTGATTAGGATTTTACTGAAGATATTAAACTGTCCTCATGCTCTTATTTCCATTTGCATATCTTCTTTGTCATTAAAGTATTGTTTGCTTTGAAAACTGAACTGTTGAGATATAGAAAGTCTTTATATATTTTGAATATTGATCCTACATCAGATACACCATTCACAAATATTTTCCCCCTTTCCATGGCTGTCTTTTTACTCTATTGATAGTTTATTTGAGTGAACAAAGGTTTTTAATTTTGATAAAGTCTAATTATCTGTGTCTTCTTTGTTGCTGGTTTTGGTGTCATATCTAACAAACCATCATCAAATACAATGTCTTAAAGTTTCTCTTATATAAACAAGACCAAAAACAATTCTGTATAAGTTGTAGTAACCTAAATTCTATCTTTGAAACTCAAATGAGCTTATGTAACCAAGCTTCATTTATTTTTCCGTTTTCACCTTCTATCTTATAACCTTTTTTGTGTGTGTTGGTGCCTCTTTATCATCATTTTGTAGGGCATCAGGCAAACTTTCCATGGTGATTTCATTGCCTTGTCTTCAAATGTTCTCAAGTTGGCTCAAGAATTTAAAAATACTATTTGAAGCTAAGTAAGGTTTAGTTTTGACTTGATCTGTCCATGCAGCTTGATAGTCAGTTGAATATCACAGGAAGGAGGAGACTAGGAAGGGAAATTTTGTTATTTATGGTTCATGTGATTAATGATATAACAAAGTAGTCCTTTCTTCCCACATGCTGTCAGTTTTTTAAAGCAAAACCAAGTAGTGCTCTGTGTAGAAGCCAGTCAAGGGAAACTTTATCTGGTGGTGGAACATCAGAGATTTGTCATTTGGAACTGGGGAATGAGGGAAGTGGTGGTGTAGGCCTGTCAGATTTGCCATGGTCTCTATCAAAGCAGTGTTTATCTGAGGGACATAAGGATGTGCTACCAAGAAAAAATTTTCAAAAAATTAAAAATTAACTTTAAATTAAAATATTAAGAAAAGTAACATTTATTTTGATTTGGCCTTTTCCCTGGCTCTACTCCTACTCAATACATTGAGTGACCTTGTAGTGGTGACCTTGTTTTGCATTTATAAAACAAGATATTGATACAGATAGCTGAACTTTCATTAAGCCCTGCAGTAATACAGGAAGGTACTGAAAGCATTATTTCTTCTCATTGGGGAAACGGAGAAAGAAGTTTCTGTTTTCTAACAGCCAAGATGGAACCATATGAATAATTAATTCCCAACAAGTTGAGCAATTGATTTTCAGCAAAGGGGCAATTCCCTAAAGTTGGGAGGATTCTGGGCAAAGGCAATTTGTACTTATTTCTGAGAGGTGGTGTGGCTTCTGCTAGCACTCTGGTATGGTTTATTGAACAAGTTCCGGGATCTCCTTCAGTCCCTAGGTAGCTGCTTTAAGGCTTGTTTTGTGGGGGTCTCTGGCTTTTGAACTTGTTGGCAGAGGGTTCTGTGTTTTTGACTTCCAGAGATGCATACTATGGAAAGGTTTCCAAGTGTTTGTACAAACTTACTATGTGTATGTTATAAGTCCATGTTTATACGTTATGTGAATTGCATACAATGAATTCCAGGTGACTGTAAAGCAAATGATTAAAGTGCATGTCTATCTGAAAATTATACTGTGCTTTGTGAACTTTTGGAAGGGGTCTAGAAATGATTTTTTCCATGTGCTTTTTCTCTGAAGATGAGTTTATTAAGAGAAGAATATATGTATTACATTCATTTTGTTTATCTGTAGTCTAAGCAATAAATTAGATGTATACATATAAAACAACTTTAAATATATTATTTTGATGCACAACATATATGGACATTAAATTTTGGGATATTTTAATCCCCAGAACATCTAAATCATGTCACCACCTGATGCTTTCCACGTTGATCACTTGCATATGAAAACTTAAAAAAAAAATAAAAAGCAGATTATTTCCCCATCATGTCAAATGGCATGTGGTTTTGATCCTGAGAGTGGAGTGTTTCCATCAGACTCCTCTATCTGAAATCTCTGGGTCTATTTCCTCCCTTGCCTGGACTGCTGTTAGTGGTAGTTGGTGTTATTTAATTATCTCTACATTTTAACTGTGGTGTTTACCTTTAATATCACTCCAGTCAGTAAGTGATTCATTGCATCTGGAACTAAACAACAAGGTTTGGCAGAAAAGGGACAATGTGTGGCAGATGCATTTGGACCCAGGAGGACAATGGCTTTGAAAGTGGGCTCTAAGAGCTTAGAAATTCAATTATGCGTTTATGACTGTAGGAATACATACTGCAATGGATGGTTCATGGTGAATTTCACAAAAGATGCTGGGGATTTTGAACAACGTGACTGGTGTTTACTAGAAGGGCCTCCGCCCTTCAGGGGACAGGCAAGCTCTTCAAATTCGAGGTACTTGAGATTTCATCCCAGTTAGAGAACTAAGCTGTGTGGTTTTCCCCATTCCTAAAATAAGGCTGGTAATTTTGGGAGTTAGCATTGACAAGAAACACTGTGTGCCTCTGCCTTATCAGAAACCCAGCAATGTCCATATGAATACTTAATAAAGCACAATACTGCTTTCAAGTGGTCTATTAGCCTTAACTGATATTTCCTTTGTCCTCCCTATAAAGTGTGTAAGTAAATGCATTTAATCAAGGTCTGTGAAGAAGCAGGTATAAGATGGGTTTCTTGGTTTGGTTCCCGCCTGCAATGAATCGCCTTTCTTTTTTTATTGAAGTCTTAGATTTTATTTCTTTTGAGACATGCATGAACACTGTGTTCTTACTCTTCTCTTCCCTCCAGGCCAACTCCTGTGTCTCCCTTCCCTTTTGAATGAATGACCTCTACTTTAACTATTACTGTTACATGTATGTGAATATTCATATGTGTGTGAGTATGTCAACCTATTGATTCCACTTACTGTGGCTCATATGTACATGTGTCCCGGGCTGATCTCTTGGGATCAGACAACCTATGTTGTAGCTCATCCCTGGAGGAAATTTTCTCCCTCTCTCTGTAGTCATCACCTGTAGCACTTCATCTATGGATGGGACCATGTGGAATTCCCCCTGTTTGTACTGGCATGTCAACTGATATCATTATGCGGATCTTGTTCAGGAAGACATATTTTTGAGATTTCATAAATGCATTTTCCATGTCATGTCTAAGGCTATTTAGCAGCGGTGCCTTGGGCTTCTGGATCTTGCCACCTTTCAGCCTTTGCCTCCATGATTCCTGAGCCTTAGTTTAAGGGTTGTGTTCCAGATTGATCAGTTGGGGTAAACAACCCACAGTCATTTATCCTCTGCACTTTTTCCAGTTTATTTTCTAAGTGAGGGAATACAAGTTCATTCCTTTGCTCCCTTTAGGAAGCAATGCCCATTAAAGAGTAGCGCTATTAACATCACCTATATTCAAATAGTTTCACAAATAATATAATATGTGAGCTTTGAGAAATTCTGGTTCTCTTGAAGGGCACATACTATGGCCATGCTTGGCATCAGGAGGATTTTTGGCTTTGGTAACATCAGTTAGAGAGAGGTTGTGATAGCTTTGGAATCCTTGTGGTATTTATGGTGTAGCTTTAGTACTCAAAACTCTTCTTGAGTAAATGAAAGGTCTGTGTCAGGTCTTCATTTATACTTCTTGGCATCATAAATCTAGAAGTTTTATGCTGTATGTTTTGTGTGTGTGGAGTCATCTATGTTATAAGAACAGGCTAGCCTCCTGCCTGAAACTGGCCTCCAACATGATCTTGCTACTGAACGCGCTTTGAGCAATAACTTCAGTAAAGAGGGAGACAAGTCTTCTTCTTCTTCTTCTTCTTCTTCTTCTTCTTCTTCTTCTTCTTCTTCTTCTTCTTCTTCTTCTTCTCCTCCTCCTCCTCCTCCTCCTCCTCCTCCTCCTCCTCCTCCTCCTCCTCCTCCTCCTCCTCCTCCTCCTCCTCCTCCTCCTCTTTCTCCTTCTTCGTGAAAGTTATTCTCCAAAGGAGGTCATCATGGCAGCATAGTAGGTTTCCATTGATTCTTACTGAATGACTACACTCTTAGAAACTTCAAACTGTAATTTTGACAGGTTACAGTTCTCCACAGAGCAGCTGAGTTCAATTCTTGAGGTCTCCTAAGGCTGAAGTCAGAGTGAGAGCCAAGATATATCCCCATCTGGAGCTCAGCCCATCTTCTAGGTCCATGTAGTATGTCTGCTGAGGCTAGTTATTCAAGTCTCTAGAACTTGGAGCCTCATTTTCTTGCTGAGTTTTGTCCAGGAGCTCTGCATACCTCATAAAGGCTGATTTTGGGTCCAAGCTACATGGTCGATGTACCCTTTCAAGAGCCTGTGGGAAAAATCACTCTTAATGACTTACCTTAGGTCAAATCCACTACACTTTTTAAAAATAAGTTTTTTTTTAGTCAGTGTACATGATACTGGTTTACATTATGACATTTCAGTTCATGTAAATAATTGCACATAGATATCACATGACTTTCCTTTCACCTCTCCAGTACTTCCCCCATACATGCTGGCTTCCTTCCATGCCCTTAGAATCTCTTGTCTGCTTTTGAGAGAAAGTATGTGATGTTTGTCTGTTTCCTCCTCATTATCCTCTCATTTCTTTCCTTCCATCATCTTGATTCCCCTTCAGAATACACACACACACACACACACACACACACACACACACTAAGGTTAAGGTGTGTGTGTGTGTGTGTGTGTGTGTGTGTGTGTGTGTGTGCTCATGAATATGTACAAAACCCACACACATGCATAATATAGCTTCCACATATGAGAAAATAATACAGTATTTATCATTCTGAGTTTGGCTTATTTTACTTAACATGCTGATCTTCAGTTCCATCCATTTCCCCCCAAATGACAGACATAATCTCCTTTCTTCCTTCCTTCCTTCCTTCCTTCCTTCCTTCCTTCCTTCCTTCCTTCCTTCCTTCCTTCCTTCCTTCCTCCCTCCCTCCCTCCCTCTCTCCCTCTCTCTTTGTACACATATCTTCTCTATTTACTGTTAATTGGCACCTAGGCTCAGTCTATGACTAGGCTGTTGTAGATAGTGTTGCAATAAACAGAGTGTGCAGGTGTCTCTGATGAATGCTGACTTGGATTTCTTTTCTGTAAACATTCAGGAATATTATCATTGGGTCATCCAGTAATTCTGTTTCTAGTTTCTAGGGGAACCATCCATGCTGATTTTCATAATTATTGCATGAGTTTGCATTCCTGCCAGTAGTAAACAAGTGTTCTTCTTTCCCAATATCTTTGCCACCGTCTGTTGCTGTTGTATTCTGGATGACAGCCATTCTGATTTGGGATGAAATGGAATGCCAAGGTGGTTAGAACTATGTGTGTGTGATGTCTATGTGCCTTCCTTTATTGCTCTCCACCTTATTTTTTGAGTCAGAGTCTCTCTCTGAACCTGGGGCTTGCCCATTAAACTGGCTGGCCAATAAGGCCCCCCGGGATGATCCTTTCTCTGCCTTCGCAGCAACGATACCACGCCTAGATTTTTGTGTCGGTCTTGAGGATCAAACTCAGTTCCTCCTCATGCTTGTGGAACAAGCACTTAACCAATAAAGCCACCTCCCAGCCCCTCAGTGCTGTTTTAATTTACATCTTCCCTGATGGCTAAGGTCTGTATAGTGGTGCGTGCGTTCGTGTGTGTGTGTGTGTGTGTGTGTGTGTGTGTGTGTGTGTGTGTGTGTGCGCGCGCGCTTGTGTGTAGTGGCTGGTCCTGGGGCATTGCTGAATTTCTGATAATAATATAGGTGGTATGTTTGAGGAGATCCCTAGACTCAGCCTTTGTGGAATCATCTTTCTCCTGCTGCTGTTGTTGGCATCTGTCACTGTTTTCTTGTTTCCACACATTTCACTGTGTCCAAGGAATGGACCTAGGCTGGGTTATTTTTGTTCCTGGAGAGTTTTCTGAGACTCAGTTGGCTCTGTTTTCCTTTAAGAGACTGGGGACTGGGATGTTCCTTGAAGAATTCAACCCATGAAGTCACCTGAAATTTTGAATGAATACCCAGCCTTGTAATCAATATTTGTTAAAAGCTGAGGCATTTTAGGAGACTTAGCCATTCCTGATTCTGATCAAAATGTAAGGAATTGCTCTACAGTGTCTTTAGACCCAGAAATGTGCTGTACTAGTTCTTTGACCCTTGTGAGCTATGGACAAAATTCCTCCAAAGACATGAGAAGAGGAAAAGAGGAGTAGCCACTAAGGGGACTCAATTTGTGTTAACCAGAGCCTTGCCCACTCTCTTAAATGATTGTTCTCTGCAGCCTTTCCTTTAGCCTGGGAGGCATAGGTAATCAACTTTTGTTTATTTCTGATTTTCTTCTTTTGCCCTTGAGGAGATCATTATTTCTATTGTACAAAAATGGCAGCCCAAACATTGGAAGCAATTAGAACAGATGGCAGTGAATACTTTTGTGGTAAGAGACACTGATGCTTATAAACTGGATTTTCATTCTTTGGGTTTCTTCCTTCTTCTCTTTGCTATGACACATTCATTTGCTTCCCTTCAGGTACAAAGGGGACACAAAAATGAAAAGGAGGAAAAAAAATGCTTCCCCTGGTGTACGGAACTGAGAAGCTGTCAAAGGCTCATAGCAGGGAAAGTGCGCTCCTGTGTATTCAATCACTGAAATTAAGTGTTTTCGAAGGCAGTGCAGTCACGGGTCTATTGCATGGGGAAATAACATGTTGTAGTCCATCACTTAAAATGTTAACCTTGTCTCTTACTAGTGACTGCAAGCAGAAACATGTGCAGCACGCTTGCTGGTTAAATGGCAGTGTGTCAGCTCTGTGAAAAAGGCTAGCATGTATCTGTCAATCTTCAGATTTGACTCTGTGTGTGAGAATGCAAACACACACATGCACACATTTAGGCATACACATACCCCTGCATGTTTCCACTTACCTTTAGTAACTTCCCCAGACTTAGCTTATCACTTACTAGAAAATAGGGGGCTAAATTAATTTCTGGCACTTAAGTATATATTCTTTACTATGCTGTTTTCATTCCTAATCTTAACATTCTTTATTAGTGTAGTTAGAATTACTTATATTTATTTATAGAAAGTTTTGTTTTGATTGTTCTTCAATATTGTTGGAGTATACATATGCTAGAGTAAGCACATTGTAAGTATCATCCCAATAATATGAATTATAGTATATGAGTAATCCACCATTCCTCAAAGATTTATATGACAAATATTTTATATTTTGCTGGTCATATTGTCCCTGTTGTGACCTGGAAAGAGCCATAAATAACAGAAGTGAATCGCTAATGTTGTGCACCAGTATCAAACTGAATAGTCTACATTTGGGCTGTAGTTTGAAGGCCATTATGTACTACTGAATATTTCATGTAATTCTTCCATGGCATATGAAAATTTGATATCGACTAGGTCTTTCCTCAGCGTTTTTCACTGCATCAGCAGGAATGGTCTGTAGCAGGAAGTGCCACATTCCCCCTTTGAGGCCCTGACACCCTACCTGTCCTTGCTACACTCTAGGCAAGCCCATTCGTTTTTCAGGGTCACTCCCTGCTCCATTAGCCTTGGGCTCACACTCAGCGTTTCTACTTCAATCTCTTATCAGAGTTATGTAGCCAGTCACTCAATGTCAATAGTTCCTGCCACCACCCTGACATTTCTGATCTACTTTACCCTGACTTTTTTTTTGTTTCTTTCAGGGCAAACTATTCATTTTATATATTTATCTGTGATCTTGCTAGAAAGTAAGCTCCATGCCATCAGGGGTTTTCTGTGCTTTGTGCTTAGACCAGTGCCTGAGGTGTGGTGTGTGCTCAATAAATATTTGTTGGATGTAGGGATCTATCACTCCGGAGTGGTAGACAAGGAATCTATAGGGAGCCTATGATTATTAAGCAAGATAACACCTGCTGAGTGGACTCAGTAAATCAGCCCTATTATTCTTATTATTGTTTTTAAGATTAAACACTAAGTGGGGAAAGTAATACCTCCCTGTAATTTTTTTTTTTTTTTGAAGATTAACGACCCTGAGAGTAAAATGCATAGTGGCATGCCTGGACTTTTGAGGCATTCAATTACAAGCAAGTGAAATGATCCTCAGACTTAGAATTCAGAAGAGGCATTGCTAGAATAGATATGATAATTCAAGTAGAGGAGAAGGTGAGGCTCTGGGAATTTATTTTCCTTGTAGACTATGATAGTCCTCTGAAACTCATAATGTTAGTAACTCATATGTGTGAAGTATTGAGCTGGTAGCAGTAATCTTTGAGAAATCATGAAGGCAGAAGTTTATTCAACCAGTAGAGGAAGTTAAAATCTCCCAGTTTTCTACAGAAGAGGAAGAATAGATTGGATGTAGGTAGAATTCTCTGGCAAGAGATTATTTGGCATTTCTCTGAGCGGTTGGGAAGTGCTGGATGTACAGACGGACTTTCCCACGCCATTTTCTCATTGAGGAGGATTCATAAATACTGCATAAAGAAAGAGATCAAGAGTCAGAGGGACTCCAGGAAGAATAAATTCAATTTGCTTTGCATTTTCTAAAGGGTTAATAGATTACAGGTCGAGGCTTCATTAGTAATCCTGGAATGTGCAAATGGTTGGCTTTTCTACTACGAATATTTTTTTGGTCTCACAGCTACCTGAAATTATTTTAGATTGTGCAAATTTATTTTTAGTGTCAAGCTCTAAAAAAAGAAGAGGCAATCATTTTATTAATGTCACCTCTGAGAGCTCTCCTGAGCCCCTGGTACCCTTGTCTATGTTTTTAAGTTTTGAATCTGTAACACTTTAGTTATCTTGGTATTTGTCCTTTTTTTCCATGAAAATACAAGCACTTCTAAAACAGGGAGGAGGTCATAAATTTTAGAGACTTGTCTTCCCATGAACTCACACAAATGTTTGGAATTTTAATTGGCCAACAGTTTTTAATATCACTTAGCAATATAATGTGACTGTTGGTATAGTCAAATGGTTAGAGGACTGTAACTATTATTTACTAAGTGGCATGAAGACAATCATTTATTTAGGTAGCAAAAGCAAGAAAAACAAAACAATGAAAAGTGGGAAATACTGTACAATGCAAATTCTCAGTTAATTAGGAAACATGTAGATATACAAGCCACTAATTAAGAATCTATGAATGGTACCTATGTCAGCTTCAAAGAGTGACTTCTATGTAGAATGATGAATGATTTATCAGATGAAAAGGCAAATAAACTTAGTTTCATAACAATTAAAAATATTTCTTTGTAAAGAAACTCTTGCTGGAACCTAAACTTTTCATCTTATCAAATTATAGTGATTATTAAAATATTTTGAATTACAGTGTAGTTATTACAAACCCAAAGGAGGTCTGGCCACTCATTTCTTTAAGAGCTATTTTTTGGGCTACTCATGGTGTGCCAGGCATTGTGGGTCCTAGGGCTATAACAAAAGCTCAGAAGCTCCTATGAAGCTTCATGGTCTGCTAGGGCCAGGCTTGCGTATGAATACATGCACGCTGCACGATATGGTGATAAGGGCTTTGACGAGACTAAGGGAGGGAGGGTAAAGGGTAGAGAAAAACATCGGCTGCAGGGACTGTCTTTTCCACTTCCAAGACTTGTACGCCATGCAAGAAGGCCTTCTGGTGAGGCACCTGGAAGTGTCTTCCTTGCCTTTGTCAGGCAGCTATGACCACAGAGATCCCCTCGCCTCAGCTCTCCTGCCACCCTAGCTCAGCGCATGCACTCACATAGGCCCTTCCTTTGCCTGATGTTCTATCTTGCTGATCAATGACTTCTTTCAAGAGAGCTCTCAGGGAGGTGCAAGCCCATTTAAGGTGACAAGGAAGATTTGCAGACACTGCACATTCCCCGAAGTTTCGAGAAGTGCTGACACTCACCAAGAAGAAAACAAATTGCATAAGCTTCCTAGCTGAGGCAGGGAGCTTTTGGCCTTTTACTTTTATTTACTTATTTAGTTTTTTTTTGTTGTTGTTGTTCATTTGGGGCTGGATATATGGGGCTGGATAAACATGCAAAGGTATGTTCTGTCCTGTACAGTTCTTTCTCTGTGCTTGTGAGGAAGTGATTTACTCCATCTACCTAACAGAAGTGACTTATTTGTCTTCCCAAGAAGAAAACTAAAGTTGAATTCTGAGCATCTTGGAAGTCATAGAGGAAAGAGATTATTGTGAGGTGGAAGTGAAGCCTTCGTTGACCTATGACTTATGTATGCGACAGAGGGCATCATGGGAACCAGAAACCTCCTGCTGTTATCAACGGAAGGATTTCATGTGTATTGACAAAGATCCTTGTGTTAATTCTGTCAGAATTGTTTCCTTAATTGGCTCAAAGGGTGGTGGGTTAGAGGATGAATATATCGAAAGGGGAGCCTTCCCCACTTGTCCATAGGGCATTACCCTGAGAGTCTTCTATTGGGAGTGAGCCTACCAACACTGTCAAGTGTAAAAGTGGAGAATGACGATCCTTCTGGCAGAGGACTTGCCAGCCCAGATCACACTGACATTTTGTAATCTTGAGCTCATCTTGTTCCTCTTCTTCCCCAGGTACCTGCTAAATAGATTAGGCTACACTCACATTTTTTTTTTTTGACATTCGAGTATTTAGTCCTTGTTTTATACAAAATCATGAATTATCAATGAGTGTATATATTCTCTATGACTTTACTATGCTAAAGAGAAATTTGGGCTCCTAGCCACTCGAGACTTTGAGTAATTAACACTGATATTCATTTGATATCTACCACATTTAATAGAAAAACTTAAAGGGAAGGAAATAAAATTGGATCAGGACATCATAGGGAAAATGGAGGATCTGAATCTCCTTTTCTGGCATCGAGGCTGTCTCCAAATGGAGTAGACAGCAGCAAAAGGCATGTGAAAGTATATAGACCAAACCCAGTCAGTTGAAAAAAAATGCAGCAGCTTTGATAATTTAGGTTTAAGCACCCATTAGTTCACACACACTGTATTAGAAAGGTGTGTGTGTGTGTGTGTGTGTGTGTGTGTGTGTATGTGTGTGTGTGTTTGTGTATGTTAATAGTGTGTGTAGTATGTGTGCGTTTATGTACTCTGTGTATAGTGTGTAGGGTATAATGTGTGTAGTATGTGTTCATGTATATCCATGTCTCCGTGAGTATGTGTAATGTCTATAAGACCTATGTTGGATTAGTAGATGGAATAGTACTTTAGTGAGTTATGAAATAATTTGTAGTGGGGCAGTTTTCTTTTTTAGCAGAATGAGGCATAACAATGACCAAAAATAACCTCCCTGCATTATTTGAATAAGGTTAAGAAATGATAAATAAATGTAGAAGGAGTTCTATGATATCCTGCCAGAATGATAGGGAGAAGGGTTGACTAAGGTTGAATTTTGAAGGAAACAGTTATAGGGAAGTGGGCCATACTTGAGCAAAGGCATGGATGTAATAATGGGGTAAGCCAAGCAATATTTTAGGAAGGGCATCCATCCCAGGAGGAAACAGGAGTAAAAGGTCTCAAGTGGGCATTTGCTTCACATGACTCCAGTCTTCAGTTGAACACATTTGAGCCTCCATTTCCTCAGCCTCAAAATGGACATAACAACACTTCATCTTCCCATCCACTGGGCTGGGATGGACTGGAATAGTTTCAGAAAGGCTGCCAGGCCAGGCCAAGCTCACTCCAAGCTGGATAGTAGTTAGTAGAGCTAATTGTAGCAATTTAAAAATGCTCTCAAATCGATGGCAGACACCATGGAATTGTTTTCCTTTGATGCCCTTAAGTACCTAATTAATGTCTGCTTGATCCAGATATTTTTACTGAGTGTCAGGAGCTTTCAGCTCCTTTGTAGTTCTGTGGCTGGGCTATGGATCTGCTCACCAGATTAACACATAAGGCTTGTGCTGCTGAAGTCTTCACATGCCCTTGAGTCCAACTCACACCACCTTGCCTAACTTGGTTCTGTCGGGGGACCTTGATCACTGATCTTGAGCTTGAGTGTCATGTAGGTGCAAATTCCATGGTTCCCCCTTTTTGAGATCTATGTCTCTCCCTGCTGGCCCTTGCCTTGATTAGCCCAATGGACCCTGAAGCCAGATTCTCATCTGAGTGACAAGTGCCTCTACTCTACCTCCTGAACTTCTGATTCCCTGGCTCTGGGGTGGCAGTGAGCAGGGTCTGTATTTTATTAAGTGCTGAGCTGAGAAACACTGTTTGAAACATCATCTGCAAAGTGAAAGGAAGGGCTTTTGCTACAACTGTTCTATCTCTGGCCTAGATAGCCAAGCTTTCCCAGTTCTTTTAATGAAGACTTGGATGACAGTGCAGATAACCTGGTTCACCCAGTGTTGTAGCTGATAGAGCCATCTCCGTCTTTACAGCTTTTCTCCAACTTATTCCCTCTTCAGTCTCCCCCTGCTTGCCTTCCTTTCTGCGTTCTGTGTTGGCATGAGTGACATGAAGGAATACAGGCATGGTGGTATAGGTTGGAATCCTAGCAGTTGTTGTTGTTTTAATAGGAGATATGGTCAAGAGAATCATAAGTTCCAGACCAGCTTAGGTAACTTGGTAAGACCCTGTTTCAAAATAAAATGTAAAGACAGGGCTATAGGCTAAATGCAGCTCAATGATAGAGCACTTGCCCAGCATGTAGAAGGCTCTAGGTTCAAACTCAAGTAACATTAAATTATATAACATTACCTTTGTGTTGGTTTTATTTCACTAGAGCTAGCTCTATGGTGGGATCAGCTGAAAAGGCTGGCCTAGCTCTTGTTCTTGGAGACCATGATGCAGCTCTTGTGGTTTCCAACAATGCTCAAGCACATTCCATTTGTACTCCTTTTTAATTGCTATACCATACACACACACACACACACACACACACACACACACACACACAGTTTCTTAAATTGTGGAAAACTTTAGGCTTTTAGGTTTTTTTTTTTTATGTAGATGTAAAAAGTGAAGAGTCATGCTTTATCCAATTCCTAAGCCCCATGGTGATTAGGTTAAGTCTACATCTTGGGACTATTGACCTGGAGGGGGGGGTCTGCATTCTCTTTTAGAAAATATACTACTTCTTCAAGAAACATCATATTCTAGTTTATCTCTCAGAAATACTCCAGGGCACAATTCTCTATGTCAGTATAATTATTAGCATTACAAATATGGTCTCTCTTTTATTCTGTACTCCCTTTTCTTAAACATAATTTTTTTTATTGATTCGTTGGCAATTTCACATCATGCGTCCCAGTCCCGCTCATTTCCCAGTTCCTCCATAGCCACCCCTCACCCCCATAGTGTCCTCTGGAAGAAAATTTAAAAATATTAATTAAAAAGGAAAAGAAGGCAAACAAAGAAACCAAAAACTCCGCCTCACTCCTCTGTTTTTCCTGCTTTTCCAGCACCTCTTCATGTCTCTTAGTGGCACTGGGAGCTGTGGTGTGTCACACAGTGGACCCTTTTGTCCACTCTGCTTTACTTGCAGATATTCATTGTGATGGTTTGGCTCAGGGTTTCCTTCTTCCTTTTCTTTTCTTTCTTTTTTAACAGCAATTAATCTCTCTCTCTCTCTCTCTCTCTCTCTCTCTATATATATATATATATATATATATATATATATATTTAAATTTCCCCTTCACTTCTAAGCTTGTTTCTAGAAATTAAGAAACATACATAAACAGACAAGATGCTAACAGTAATTTAAAATATATATATTTATTTAATTGTTTACATCTGGGCTGCTATTTCTCCTCCCTCCTCTCCTCCCAGTCCCTCCCCACCCCGCTGTTCCCACCCCTCAATCCACTCCTCCTCCCATTTCTGTTTAGGAAAGGGCAGGTCTTCTGTGAGTATCAACAGTACATGGCATATCAAGTTGCAGTAAGACTAAGCACTTCCCCGTGTATTAAAGCTGGGCAAGGTGACCCAATATGAGGGGTAAGGTCCCCAAAGCAAGATTCCCTTCTTAATGACTGCCTCCAATCTGCCTCTAACCTGTTGTGGGAGGACTTCTTAGGTACATATGTGTGCAGAGCTCAGGATTTCCATCTTGGTATGACAGTAACTGTACAGAGGCATGCACCTGCTGATACTTTACCTTGAGGAAATCACAGTTTCTGTTCTGAGTTTTAAGTATTTATCTTCCTACCCAGCTCAAGAACTACATAAGACATGCGCTAAGTCTCTCATGTGCCGTGACTTTCATGTCTTTGCTTTTGAAAGCCTGTGGCTTTAAAGTGACCATGATTGAACAAGAAAACCGAAAGCTTTGAGAGTAAAACTGAAGCCTGATGATTCTCCTCAGTGCTGCCCTCTGACCTTCAATTAAACCACTGGGCTATTCAGCCTGTCACCTAAAGTCAGTCTGCCTCTTACTTGTGCAGGTATCGGCTTGGTTTAACACAACTCACTAAGAGAAGAGGAAAGGGCCACATTGGTGTGTGTGTGTGGGGGGTAGATCTGAGTACTCCAGAAGCCGAATGTCCCTATACCACAGGGATACTTGGTGGCAGAGTCAGTGAAAAATGATCCCAATTACATAAAACAAAATGCCAGCCATCAAGGAGAACATTTTAATTCTCTCTAGCCCAGGTTATCCATGATTTTTTTGTACAAGATTTAATACCTATCTGTAAGAGTAAGAGTTGGAATCAACTCTGCCTGTTAGGTTCAAGGGAGCCTGCACTGAGAAAAAAAAAAGAAAAATTTTGGAGCTGAGCACAGAGGCATCACTTATCCTTGTTCATATTCTTCCTCTATTTGGATTAGTTGTCCAAGGAAAAGAGGGTGACGAATTTTTACTGAGGCATTTAACATTTTCCATTGCGAGTCTTGCTACCCAGTATAAGAAACAAGCCAAATTATCTCTTTCCAGGGCAACTTTTCCTTCCAGTTCTGCCGGAGGTGGTCCAGGCCTCACAGTTGGTTTCCCCAAAGAGTACCACACGATGGCGACAACGTCACAGTGGAGACCAGTCAGCTGCTGCTGCTTGATGTGAACACAAGCCTCCTGAACTCGCTGCACATTAAAGGTCTGTGGAGTTTGAACAGCAAGTAGCGTCGTCCCCTGCGAGTCTTTCACTCATGGGGAAGGGGAAGGAAGGGGGAAGGTTCTGGAGATGTTTCAACATTTGATTGACAATTTATTTTGAAACCAAATTGAGTCCTGCTTTTAAAATGAAACATAAGAAATGGTCAGAGAAGTTCAAAGTAAGAGGCCATTCTTTTCAGTTCTTTTAAAACTCAGAGCTTAATTATTTCATTTTTTTTTCAAAAACAAGAAAGTTAATAGTGTTCTCCAGGAGCAGCTGCCTTGCCCAAGTGCTTTGTAGTCCTGCTTATCCAGGGCAACCCCCACAATATAGCAAAATGCCTTGAAATTGGTTAATGCTGCTGCCTTTGAAATCCTCTGCCAAGAAAGCAATGTCTTCCTGCGTTTACCCTGTTGTGGTTTTGACTTCTTGGTCCCGTGGAAAGTCATATAAATAGGCTTCCTTAGTGCAAAACCATCCACATAGCTCTAGGGTGTAGGAAGTTGGAGGGGCCTGGGAATTCAGATTTCAACTCATCTACCACGTGGCTGTTGGTCACTTCATCTCTTCGTGTATTTATTCTTGTAACTGTTAAGTGATAACAAAACACACTGCCCGCTTTAGGGGCTGATAATAAGAAATAAGTATGAAAGTGCCTTTGCTCATTGTATGGGAGAAATGCTTAGTTATGGATGTCTCTAAAACTTGAGGCCAAAACACCAGTAGTTAAGTATAAATGCTTGAACACCAATGCACATATGTACCCTTGTTACTAAGAACATATCTGTACAACCAAACGTTTGGAAGAGGGTTAGATAAAGTACTCTCGGGATCTGTTTCTTACAGACTGAGTCAAGTTTTTCTGGCCAGTTATTGTGGCATTCTTTATTCTAGAAGCTGCTTTTATTTTCCTTTTGATCCCAGGCGAGAAGAAGTTTTCTGTCAAGTCAGTTAATTAGTGTCCTTTAAGAGGCAGAATGTCTGTCATATTGGGTTTTTGCCCTGCCTTTGTGTTTTCTCTATGTATGTATGTGTATATATGAATGAATGTAGTATGTATGTATGCATACATGCAGCTCAGTGGCTATGGGGGGTATTTATGTATGTATGCAGCTTAGTGGTTATGGGGAGTAGTATGTATACATGTATGTGGCCTAGTGGCTATGGGGAGTATGTGTATATATATATGTATATAAAATATGTGTATATATATAAATGTAGGTATGCAGCTTAGTGGCTATCAGAGTATTATGTATGTGTGTATGTAATGTGGCTTAGTGGCTATGGATAGTAATGTATGTATATATGTGGCTTAGTAGCTGTGGGGAGTATGTATGTATGTATATATGTATGTGTGTGGCTTAGTGGCTATGGAGAATATGTATGTATGTACACACACACACATATATATATATATATATATATATATGTACATAAGTAGCTTATGTCAGTCTATCAGTCACTGTGAATATCCTGAAGACTAGCAATGACAAAGTCAAATTAGAGACTTAGAACAGCATCTCCAGTGTTTTCGTTGGGACCATTCTCATAGAACCTGAGTTATGCTGGAGGATGGGATACTCTGCTGCTGCTCAAGGGACTTGGCCTTTTGTTGACACAACCACCTGGGAATACCTTTCCAGCTCCAAGTCTGGGATTTCTAAGTCTGGTCTCTGGGTATATGCTTATTTCTTAGTAATGTTTATTCAAGAAATCTTGAAAGGACAAGATATGAAAGAAGAGGCATCAGATTGGCTTCAAAGGGCAGGGGAAAGGAAGGGCCATGTGCAGAAAGTATACAGTTTCTCTCTATTGACTCGTAGCTGCAAGTAACCCACATGTATGGTTTCCCATGGTCTTCTTAGATTAGACAATACTTCACTCTTGTGCTGTGTAGAATCAATGAGCTGTATTTGGAAGGACAAACTCTCATTCTGGGGAATGGAAGGATAAGGAGGGGATATCAGCTTTTGCACACTCAGTGTGCAGGAGTTCTTTGCAGGGAGGAGTGTTGCCTCCAGAGAAACTGAGATTTTTATCATAGAGACATGAGTTGTGGATCTAGAAATAATGAGAACAAGAAAAAGACAAAGATCAAATTTTGTTCAACAGATAATTTGTGAATGCTTATTAAGTGGCCTGAGAATTCCCTGAGATACAAGGAAAAGTGAAGAAAACTATTAATGCCAGTAACAAGCAATATTGCCAAAAGGAAAATAACTAGGGGGGTAAATATGACAGATTGAAGTTTCTAGTTCTATCGAAGGCAGTTGATAGATATGGGCAGTGATGTAAAATGAGGAGTGAGAAGTTATTAGAGTTGAAATGTGGGGAGGATTCAGAACACGCCGGTTTTGAGGTATGGTAAGTAACACAAGTCAGTAAAATGTTTGCTGTTCAAGCATAAGAACACAAGTTCCATTCCCGAACTCATATGAAAATGTCAGGTGTACTGACATGCACTGTAACCCCAGTGCCAGGGAGACACACACAGGCAGATCCCTGGGGCTCACCGGTCAGGCAGTCTAGCCTAATTGGTGAGCTCCAGGGCATGAGCCATCCTATCTTAATGAAGGCACATAACATTTCTGAGAATAACAGCCAAGGTTGACCTCTACATGAACGTGCCCACATATTCTCAGACATGTATATCCACCCACCTTAAAGAGAGCATGCCATCTTTTCCAGACTTGAGTTTTGATCACATGGATAATCAAAGTTGGAGGAACTTCCCTACCTTACTTGCTGAGAGTCCATGTTTCTAGTAGCCAGCCTAATGACAGACTTCATTCTTTGTTTTACTATAACCCACCACAGTGATTCCTGTTGTCTTAAGCCTCACTAGGTGTTACATACATCCACACTTACATCATTTTTTCCTGATCACTGTAATTTTGGACCTGAATTACTATAGACTGCCTCTAAGTTTTTCCCAGTGCTTTTAAGCTTTTTTTTTCTCTTCAGAATCCAGTTTCAGTATTACAGTTTCATTTATTACAGCACGATTTTTAAACTGCTGTGTGTTCTAGCTTCCTTTGTAGCTGGGCATAGTCTTGTGCTAAAAACTGGCCAGTGAAATCCAAGAGGAAAGTTGCATGGGCTGTATGAGAAGTTTCTTATAGTAGAGATGATGCAGTAGGGGGCATGTTTGTACTTTATTCCTTTCTCCCTTCCTGTTACATAAATGTGACAGCTGAATCAGCCACTATATTAGATCATTAGGTCATTTGGTAAGGATGGAGAAGAAGGAACATGAAATGAACTCGGGACCTTGATGACTCTGGAGTTGCTATGGTAGTATTGAAATGGCCACTTTAAAAAACTGTAATATTTTATTCATTCTTTGAGAATTTCATACATGCATGCAATGCATTTTATAATTTATTTAAATTTTTTTCATTTTACATACCAACCCCCCTTTCTCCTTCCCTCCCTCCCCTTCTCCCGCCTACCCCCTACCTACCCCCCATCCCACCCCCAAACCACTCCTCAGAGGGGGTAAGGCTTTCCTTGGGAAGTCAACGAAGTCTGGCATACCAAGTTGAGGCAGGACCAAGCCCCTCCCTCCTGCTTCAAGGCTGAGTCTACCATAGGGAAGAGGCTCCAAAAAGCCAGTTCATGCACCACTACTCGGTGCCCCATGAATGGATCAAGCCACACAACTGTTACCATCATTCCCAGGGCCTTGTTTGGTCCCATGCTGGTTCCCCAGCCATCAGTCCAGGAACTGTGAGTTCTCACTAGCTCAGATCAGCTGTTTCTGTGGTTTTCTTCATTATGATCTTGACCCCTCCTTACTCATATGATCACTTCTCCCTCTCTTCAACTGGACTCCAGGAGCTCAGTCCAGTGCTTGGCTGTGGATCACTGCATCTGCTTTCATCAGTTACTGGATGTAGGTTCTATGATGACAGTTAGTGTAGTCACTTATCTGATTACAGGGGAAGACCAGTTCAGGCACTCTTACCACTATTGCTTGGAGTCTTAGGTGGGGTCATCCTTGTGGATTCCTGACATTTAAGGGATTGCTCAACATCTTAAGCCATCAGGGAAAAGCAAATCAAAATGACACCGAGATAACACTTTATACTTGTCAGAATGGCTAAGATCAAAGATGCTGATATCAGCTTATGTTAGAGAGGATGCGGAGTAAGGGGACACTCCTCCACTGCTGGTGGGAGTGCAAACTTGTACAGTTACTTTGGAAATCAGTATGGTGGTTTCTAAAAAAACTGGGAATCAATCTACCTCAAGACTCAGCAATACCACTCTTGGGCATATACCTAAAGGATGCTCAATTATACCACAGGGACACTAGCATTTTTGATCATACTCACCCCCAACTCCTTGTCCTCACTCTTTCCAGATCTACTTCCTAAACCATAACCCCTCCCGACTTCCTGTTTTAATGCGCCTCTGAGTCTAAGTGGGTAACCCATATGTACATGGCTGTGAGATCATCCACAGGAGCATGGTCAACCTACCTGTGGCTATAACCCTGATGAAGAAACCTGACAGTCCCTCCCCCAGCAACCAACAGCTCTCTATAGCTCCTAGCTGGGGGTGAGAGCTCAGGAGCCCTTCCCCATTCTATACAGGAGTAAACTCACTTTTGAAATCACCTATTTGGATGGAAAATAAGATTCCTTGTATTGAAGTCCTTGCAATTTGCCTTTTGTGCTATGTGCTAAGGTTAACCTTATCGCTATTAGCTCGTGCCTTCTTCTCTTTTTTTTTTTTTTTTTTTTTCAGTTTCTATTTTCTTTTCTTTTAAATTTATTTTACAATACTATTCAGTTCTACATAACAGCCACAGATTCCCTTGTTCTCTCCCTTCCTGCCCCCTCCCCTTCCCCCAGCCCACCCCCATTCCCACCTCCTCCATCCAGATCAAGGTCTCCCCCAAGGACTGAGATCGACCTGATAGACTCAGTCCAGGCAGGTCCAGTCCCCTCCTCCCAGATTGAGCCAACCATCCCTGCATAAGTCCCAGGTTTCAAACAGCTAACTCATGCAATGAGCCCAGGATCTGGTACTACTGCCTAGATGCCTCCCAAACAGATCAAGCCAATTGACTGTCTCACCTATTCAGAGGGCCTGATCCAGTTGGGGTCCCCTCAGTCTTTGGTTCATAGTTCATGTGTTTCCATTCGTTTGGCTATTTGTCCCTGTGCTTTATCCAACCTTGGTTTCAACAATTCTCACTCATATAAACCCTCCTCTTTCTCACTAATTAGACTCCCAGTGCTCCACCCGGGGCCTAGCTGTGGATGTCTGCATCCAGATTCCTCAGTCCTTGGATGGGATTTCTGGCACAACTATTAGGGTGTTTGGCCATCCCATCACCAGAGTAGGTCATTCCCAACTGTTTCAGGACCATTGCCAGCAGACTTTTGTGGGGGTATCTTTGTGGATTTCTGTGGGCCTCTTTAGCACTTTGTTTCTTCCCTTTCTCATGTGATCTTCATTTACCATCATCTCCTATTCCTTGTTCTCCCTCTCTTTTCTTGATCCAGGTGGGATCTCCCGCTCTCTTTCCCTCGACCCTCGCCCTTCATTGCTCCCACTCATGTCCATGCTGTTCATGTAGATCTCATCCATTTCTCCATCATTGGGTGATCTTGGGGTCCTGTTTTCCAGGTAGCCTCACTGGTGATGTGAGTAGCAGTCCAGCCATCCCTGTTCCACATCTAGTATCCTCCTATGAGTGAGTGCATACCATATTTGTCTTTCTGAGTCTGGGTTACCTCACTCAGGATGATTTTTTTTCTAGGTCCATTCATTTGCCTGGAAACCTCATGATGTCATTGTTTTTCTCTGCTGAGTAGTATTCCATTGTGTATATGTGCCACAATGTATTTGTCCATTCTTCAGTGGAAGGGCATCTAGGTTGTTTCCAGGTTCTGGCGATTACAAACAATGCTGATGTGAACATAGCTGAGTGAGTGCCCTTGTGGTGTGATTGAGCATCCCTTGGGGATATGCCCAGGAGTGGTGTAGCTCGTGCCTTCTAAACGTATGTCATGTCCTATTGTTACTTCTCTCTTTAAAACTCTACAATGACTTCACTTCTCACCAAGAGTAAAATCCAAAGCCCTTACTGTTTATTAACCTCAGATTTCTTCTTTGTTCTTGTCATCCTTATACACTTCAAATAAGCCCTTCTCTGAATCCACCGGCCCTTAGACCGCCACCCTTAATGTCCTTTGCCTAGAATATTTGTCCTCTGGGTTCATGTAGCTTGCCCATTGTGTATATATGCTCTCTGAGGAAATATCAGTGTGTCAGAAAGGACTTACAGGGCAACTTTTCCAAAATTGCAGCAACCCCTCTTAGGATTCTGGAGGTTGGTTTGGCTTTCTTTCGTCATGATTTTATTATCTCATGCCATATTTTAAATGTACTCATTGGTGCAAAGTATGTTTCTCCTCATGCAATAATCCTCAAACCAAAAATATTCACTAATTTGTTGACTGTTTTCTAGTCAGGATTTAGAACAGTGTGGAACAGATAATGGTTTCCCAAAAGCTGTGAGGTGATTGTTGCATGAGCAGGCAGGTAAATGATATACAGTTCAAGGTCTGGGTGAAATCTACTGCAGCTATTAAAATAATTCCTGCTTTCTTGGATATTATCTTTCCCAATTAATTTATTTTTAGTCTCCTTAGTTGTTTCAGTGATGCATATGCATGTCCATGCATACATACATATGAAACATATATATATATATGTGTGTGTGTGTATATACAGGTATACAAAATGTACACATATATAACTATGGATTCTCAGCAGCATAAATACATTACCAAGTTATTTTTATTTTTCTGAACTATGTAGAGGAATATCTTTACTGGTAAAGGAAGAACTGCAGTTCTTAATATGTGGTTTATGTTCTATAGCTCTATTTTGATCCATAGTATGTACAGAAGCACTTGGAAAATAATAAGGAGCTACTCAACATGAGATCAAATCATTTTCTCCATCACCAGGAGCAACTCAGTCTCTGAATGTCTCTTATGGCCTTCATTTTTCATAACCATGCATAGAATCATAAAAGGAGCCAAGTAAAATTTTCTTTAATTTTCTCATTCCATCTACAGGCTGAGATAAACTAGGAAAAATTTCAAGGCTGGAATAGTTCCTTCAAAAGACTGTAGGGAACAAAAATCCGAAATATTATGGCATTTACATGTGTAAGTGTGCAGGTGGGAGCAGAGTATCCGTTGTCAGCATTGCCCCTTAACCACTCTCTCTACATTATTTTTGGGAGAGTCTTTAACCGGATCTGAAGCTCACTGACTTGGCTAGACTGGCTGGCCGGTGACTGCGTGGATTCTTCTGTCTTGGCCTTCTCAGTGCTGGGATGATCTACTCTGCTGCTCTTAGCTTTCTTTGTGAGTACTAGGGATCTGAATTCTAAACAGCAAGCTCTTTACCAACTACGCTATCACCCCATTCCTCTTCTTTTAATTATTCTTAAATTGTATTGAAATAAGCCAGATTTTTGTGATCATGATAAAGAAATTCAGAGATATCTACTGTGGTTTTATTTTATTTTGGAGTGCAAACACATTTACCTGTTCAGCTATTTTGCCGCCTCTCCTCAGTATTATTTTATTCTAATTAGAAAAAGACACACAACTTTAATTTGTGGGCCATCTTTATCTCTCTCCTCCTTGCCCTCTCCTGTTTATTGTTTTCTTGAGGGGGAGTCTCTAGCCTAAGCTGGGTTCTAAATTCCTATAGCTGAAGAGGGCTTTGAACTTCTGATCCTTCTGCCTCTAGTTCCTATTGCTGGGATTACAGGCAGACATCACAGTGAAGTGCTGGGTATGGAACCCCATCATGCCAAGCAAGTCCTGTCAGTTGTACATATTTCTAACTGCCAACATTTTTTTGTTGTTATTAGGGCTACTGTTAAACACAGAAGAGAATTAATCACTTATTACTAATGAGATGGGGTGGAAATAGGCATTTTGCCTTCATTTCAGTAATTATGCTTTTTGTTCTTTTATGTTAGGATGCCCAATAGCTATAGGCATTTCTGAATTAAAACTTATCATTTTTTATTCCAAGTAATTACGAAGAGCAATAAAAATAAGGAAGGAAAGTTCCCCTCTTTCAGAGCATTATGCATCCCAGGCAAGGATCTTCTGCAGTTGGGGAAACATTTATATTTCCTGAACGAGGCAATGAATCTCTTTCTCATCTGGTGGTCAAGCAGCTTAATGTTAAGTGGCTGAGAGATAATAATTAACTAAGTGTTAATTAGGGGAGGATAGACCATCCTCATGGTGTAGAGCCTTTATATTTTAGGTATCTCTCTCTGTATGTTTCTCTCTCTTACATACACATACAAAAACTGTGATAAATACAAGTTGGTGGATACATTAATTTGAGAATCCAGTGTGTAGATAGATATGTGTATGTATGAGTGTGCACATGTAATATGTAATTAAAACATCATATTTTACCCTATAAGTATATATAGTATAAAGGATGACATTTTGTAGTTTCTGATTTCTCACAATGGCATTTCTTTAAAATGCTTCACCAGAAGCTTGCTTCCAATTTCCCTTGCTGCTTAGTAATACACTGCTTGCCCTTAATGCGATTTTCTATTTCTTGGTCTACTGGTGTATACCACGACAGTTAAATGCTTGGCAGGCTTTCAAGCCAGAAGGAACCAAGTTAGATCTAGGCCTCAGCATCCACCATCTCTGTGACCTTGGTTAAACTGAGAGTCCCTATAAGCTTCAGGATTCTCCTTCCTGGGGCAGTACCAGATTGTAATGACTTCAGAAGTCACAGCGATATAAGAGCAAGCATTTGTGACTGTTGCTAGGCAGTATTACTATGCACTCCGAGGTCATAGGGATGTTTTGAGTTAAATGAGGAAATATTTTTAAAGCCATTAGTTTTTGACAGAGCCTGGTCCAGAATAAGAACTCAATTAACATTAGTTGTTTCTTTTGGACTAGCAGAGATAACAGAGGAGATGGCTGAGAATCAGACCTAAGTTAAAATTTTATTTACAGAAAGCAGCTGCTTCTATATATAAAGCAAACTGGATTACTGAAAGAATTAGCTGGATAATAAAGACTTTGGATTGCTTTTGCCTCTGTTATCTTCAGGATGTCACTGAAGTGTTTTTCTTTCCTTTGCAAGAGAAGAAAGGATAGGAGATGGAAACAGCAGAATCCTCGTCTGCCTGCCTCTTCTCTCCTTGTTGCTTGGACTTCATGGGTCATGTGGCTTTTCTAGTGCAACTGGGAATGTGGTTTTATTTCCTTTAAAGCTGTTTTGAGTTCACAGTTTTAAGGACACTCAGATCTTTTGGATCTATTATATTCAGGACTTGTATAGTATAAACATGATTATTGCTGGTTTGTTGAGATGAAGTATCCTTTATTTTTAGTTTATTAATTATTTGAGAATTTCACACATATACATAACACATTCGGATTATATTCAGTATCCATTACTCCCTGAAATTCCTTCTAGATTCAACTTCTACTCCATCTCCTCTCACCACTTCATGCCCCTTTTTAAATAAAAGCTTACTGAGTTCAGTTAGTGTTACCTATATGAGGTAGAGACAGTGGAGCCTGTGGTGGATTCCTAAAAAGATGAGTTTCCTTCCCCTAGCAGCCATCAACTCACAAGAGCTCCTCAGCTGGGGTGGAGGCTCGGGAGCCCCTCCCCTTCTTGTGCTGGCATTCTGACTGGCTTATTTTATACAGATCTTGTGCCGGTCACCACAGTCGCGGTGAGTTTATGGGTGCCGTGCCATTTCTTAACCCACTGTCGAACCCCTTGTCAAATGTCTTCATCTTTGGAAAGGTTTTGTGGATTTTAGGGTGCACCATCAAGTACTGACCCCAGCTTGCCTTCCTATCCCTGTTGTGTGTATTAGTTTTTGCTAGGACCTCAAAGAACAACATAAATGAAGGAATAGTTTTGCCCCACAGTGTGACGTGTTTGTCTGTTGTTGTGCTAAGGAGGGCATGACAGAGCAGGGCAGCTCATATGGGGGATGTGAGGCAGAGAATGGAGCAGAGGCCAGGGCATGGTAGAGCCTCCAATATATTCCTCTAGTGACCTGAGGCCTCCTACAAGGTTCTACTTTCTGTGTTTTACCACCTCTCAGTGATGTGAACTCATCCAGGGATGAATCCAGTGCTTACGTCAGGGTCCTCAGGATCTAGTTGTCTTGGTAATGTCCTCACAAGCACATCCTGAAGTCTGCTTTACTAATCTCAGTTCAATTAAGTGTAGCATCAAGACTAAGCATCTCTCCAGGGACTTGTATACTTTTCTGCTCCTTATTGACACCGACCTAGCCTCAGATTCTGTTGGTACTTCAGATCCACTTTACAACAGAAAAACCAGGAAATGCTGCAAGGAGGGCTCCCCTGATATGACACTTGTTGTTATGACACTCGGCGGATTGTCTATGTGTGCAGTATTCGTAGACACCAGCCTGAGTTGAAAGGAAATAGATCTGATGACAGCCTGGAGTTTTGATCATATTGAAATATTCTGTTTTGAGGGTTCTTTCTGCAATAGGATGTCTTGGTCAATAAGAGATGTGAAGGTGGCAAAATTTGTTCTGAACTGGTAGGCTTAAAATAATTTACCTATAAATTGCATGTGAAAGAAGACTGAATTACTTACTTTCTTGGTCAAAATATGGCCACCTGTCTTAGTTAGAGTTTCTGTTGTTGTGAGGAGATACTATGACCATGACAATTCTTCTCTTTTTTTGGGGGGGGGTCGAAAAAATACATATATTATTTTATAATTTAATTTAATTTTACGTATCAGCCATGGATTCCCCTGTCCTCCCCGCCTCCACCCAGCCCACTCCCCCTTTCCATCTCCTTCAGGGCAAGGACACCCCTGGGGATTCAGCTCAGCCTGGTAGATTCAGTCGAGGCAGGTCCAATCCCCTCCTCCCTTCACCCAGGCTGAGCAAAGTGTCCCAGCATAGGCCCCAGGCTCCAAACAGCCAGCTCATGCACTAAGGACAGGTCCCAGTGCCACTGCCTGGGGGCCTCCCAAACAGTTCAAGCTAATTGACTGTCTCACTTATCCAGAGGGCCTGATCCAGTTGGGGGCTCCTCAGCTATTGGTTCATAGTTCATGTGTTTCTACTAGTTTGGCTATTTGTTCCTGTGTTTTTTCCAACCACAGTCTCAACAATTCTAGCTCATACAATCCCTCCTCTTTCTCGCCGATTGGACTCCTGGAGCTCCACCTGGGGCCTAGCCGTGGATATCTGTATCTGCTTCCATCAGTCATTGGATGAGAGTTCTACCATGACAGTTAGGATGTTTGGCTATCCTATCACCAGAGTTGATCAGATCGGGCTTTCTCTCGACCATTGCCAGTAGTCTATTGTGGAGGTATCTTTGTGGATTTCTGGGGACCTCTCTAGCACTTTGCTTCTTCCTATTCCCATGGGGTCTTCATTTATCATGGTCTCTTTTTCCTTGTTCTTTCTTTCTGTTCTTGATCCATCTGGGATCTCCCATTCCCCTAAGCTCTCTTTCCCTCGCCCTTTGCCCTTCATTACCCCCACTCACGTCCAGATTGCTCATGTAGATCTCATCCATTTCTCTGTCACTGGGCAAGAACCTGGAAACAACCTACATACCATTCAACTGAAAAATGGATAAATAAAATATGGTACATATACACAATGGAGTACTACTCAGTAGAGAAAAACAATGACATCATGAGGTTTGCAGGCAAATGGATGGATTCAGAAAAAATCATCCTGAGTGAGGTAACCCAGACTCAGAAAGACAAACATGGTATGTACTCACTCATAGGGGGATACTAGATGTAAAACAAAGGATGACTAGACTTCTTCTCACAACTCTAGGGAGGCTACCTAGTAAAGAGGACCCTAAGAAAGACACAGGGATTGCCCAATGACCATGACAACTTTTATAAAGGAAAACATTTAATTGAGGTGGTGGCTTACAGTTTCAGAGTTTCAGTCCATTATCATCATGGTGGGACTTGTAGGCAGACATGGTGTGGAGAGGTGGCTGAGTGTTCTACATCTTATAGGAAACAGGAAGTGGACTGTCACAGTGGACAGTATCTTGAGCATATATGAGACCTCAAAGCCTGCCTCCATAATGACACACTTCCTCCAACAAGACCACACCTATTCCAAAAAGGCCTTACCTCCTAAAAGGGTCACTCTCTTCGGTTGCCATTTTCTTTCAAAGCACCTCACCACCCTTCTGGCAGAGGATTTGGGGTGGCAAATTGACTCACTGAAGTTTGGTTAACAAAATGGACCCTGGGTCACATCTGAGGCAGTCTCAGATTCTTCAGTGGATTTGACAAGTCTGCTAGCCCCTGAATAATAACATCTCTCTCCCATTGGTAGAAAGAAAGTAGATTGTAGTATGTGTAGCCCTGTGGATGAAGAGCAGTGAAGGACGGGGCAATTGTACTGCCTACATTTGCCAGCAGGTATTCCATGTGATCCCAAGCAGAAGCTTGATTAAGTGTGTATCAGAAAGTATTAACCTGAGTAGTTTTGAAAACTACTCAGGACTTCCTTTACCTTGGATGCTTTTATGTATCAGTCTTTTCTTGGTGACTGGTTGATGTAACTTTCATTATGGAAAGTTAGTTTCTGTAAGGCTAAGTGGATCATTGACAGAATTTATAATCTACTGAGAATTTGTTTTAATTTGTGTTGGTATATGTGCATACATGTTGGAGTATGTGTTTATGCATGTGGAGGGGTGTGTGTGTGTGTGTGTGTGTGTGTGTGTGTGTGTGTGTGTAGGCTATGAGCGTCATTCCTCAGGTTTTGTACACTTTTTATTGTTATTGTTTGCTTTGTAATATTCCTTTACATAATGTGAATGTATGCCACTGTGATTGATTTAATAAAGAAGTTCACTAGCCAATAGCTGAACAGAAAAAGATTAGGCAGGTGAGTCAGACTAGGAGAATGCTGGGAGGAAGAAGGGCAGAGTCTGGAGTTGCAAGTCAGACTCAGAGGAAGCAGGAGGTGAATGTGCCATGCTAATAAAGGTACCACCATGTGGCAGAGCATAAATAAGGAATATGGGTTAATTTAAAATGTAATAGCTAGTTAGTAATAAGCCTGAGCTATAGACTGAGCATTTGTAATTAATAAAAACCTTAGTGTGTTTATTTGAGAGTTGCTGGTGGGACAGAAATGTCTGTCTACAAATGTTTTGCTTTGGGTTTCTTACTAGTTTAGAGCTCCCAAGTTTCTAGACTGACTGACCAGTAACTCTTAGAGATTTGCCCGTCTCTGGTTTCCCAGTGTTTACAAGCTTATGACTGTGTTCAGTTTTATTTTATTTTTATGTGAATTTTAGAGATTGAGTTCAGATATACATGCTTGTTAGGCAAGCATTTTACAAATTGAAGTATCTCCAGCCCTTGACTTTCTCCATCACATTCGTGTGTGTGTGTGTGTGTGTGTGTGTGTGTGTGTGTGTGTGTGTGTGTGTAGCGTGCATGTGGATGTCACAAGACCTCAGGTGTTGACTCTTATCTTCTATCTTGTTTGAAACAGGGTCTCTCATGGTTTGATGATGCATATGCCAAGCTACCTGGTCCACAAGGTTCTAGGAATTCTATTGTCTCTAGCTCTCATCTCATAGGAATGCTGGGTTGTAGATGGACACTACATGTCTTGCCTTATGTGTATTTTGGGAATCTGACTTTGAGTTCTTACTTGTAAAATGATTATTTTACCCATGGAAGTATCTCCCCAACTCCATTTATTTATAAATATGACATCAATTTTTTTCTTCCTTTGACTATTGTGGAAGATTATAAAGTTCTAGGCTATAAGCTAAGGATAGCAGCAGCCAGAATTAGTGATGTTCATCCTGACCGAAAGCACCCATCAACCTCTGGGAAAGTATTAGATGCCCAAATAATTGCAGAATGAATGAACTAATAACTGAGTTTCTTACTTGAAAAAGCAGGTTCATGTTGGTTGTGAGTTTTCTATAGCCAGCATCCTTCCTGGTACCCTCACATGTTACTGGATTTATCCAGACAGTGACCAATTTCATTTGCTATTTGTGTATCAGGAGATCAGAGACAAAGGCTTTTTTATGTGAGGGACACTTGCCTCTGAAGCCCGTTATTTTTTCCAATCTGACAATGGCTTATATTATTTACTTCCAGAGAACAGTCCCAGACACACTTGATTAGCCATAAATGAAAGATAATCCATTGCTGTGAGAGAGGACATGCTTTCAATAGATAGGCAGACAGACAGATAGATAGATGCTTAACAATTTACAGTTTATGTCTTGACAACTTGGATATTGTAATATGAAAAATGTTACGGAAAAGGTCCAGTCCATTCCTAGAACAGTATTTTCAGTAATGAAAGATAAATGTCTCAAACTTTCTTACTTAAAACCCTTCATTGGCTTTCCATTAGCCCTTAAGTTCAAATCCAAACTTAATATGGCTTACAGGGTCCTTCAGGACTCGGCCTCTCCTTACCTTTCTATCTCATTTGTTGATTAATGATCCCTAGATCCTATTCATCCTGACTAGGAAGGGAATTGTTAGTTTGGGTTTCTTATGTAACTAAGATTCTTGGACTATTTGAACTATGAAACTATGAGACCAAACATTTTATTACTGTTGTTTCTTATGCAATGTGTAATATTCACAGGGCCAGGTGATGTTCCCATAGTTTCAAAATTACTATACAAAATAACTTAGCCTTGATTTCTAATAGAGCAATGTTATAGACAAATTAGGGAATTATGTCTGGAAGTCGTTTAAAGAACAGCTTGCTCAGAGAACTGTACTCACTTGTCAGCTGGACAGAAATATGATGGGGTGAATGTTTAAGGAAAGTTAATAAGCAAGAAGAAGTGTGAATACATTTGGCAGGTAGGGAGGCTTCTATCAGCTCAGGGTAGAATTTTGGGGGAAAGATGCGGAATTTATGTTTGTCTTTGTTTCCTTTTGCAATAGCTTTCTTTGTGAGGACTTCAGTGACTTCAGGAATCCATGGAGTAACTGAGACCTTGAACACTTAGATGTAAGCACTGTGAGTGAGGGATGTGGTGGGTTTCTGTAGCTCTAAAGGGAATCAAGGTTTAGTTGAGAAGTAATTGGTAACAGTTGCCGGAATATCAAGCATTTATTTCTGTTGGTGTTTCAGCACCTTTAAAGATTTACATATAGTTCCAAAAATACGTTTAAACTTGTAATTAGTATAGAATTGATTCAGAAAGAACAAGTAAGAGTCTAAGTGAATTGTAGCCTTCACCTCCCTGCTCAGTTGTCTGTAAAACAGGTCTGTTCACTACATTAGGATATTCTCATTTACCTGGAACAGTTCACCTCCACTGTAGCCCCTGGATACAGAGACCATATGTTTTTACATATTTATTTTAACACCTTGGAGAAGGACTGGGAAATAACAGTAAATATTTATTGGATGAGAAAGGGAATTAATTGATCATTCCAAGTTTGTATTTGTTCCATCTGTTTTAGATGACAGCAAGTATGGTAAGATTATGGACACCCAAAGTCATCACATCACTTACCTGTAATAGTAAGGGGCACCTACAGTCCTCAACCCACAGCATCTAGGTATAGGTCACCACCACCCCGTCTATGTTTTAAGATATTCGTTCAGGTCACACTGGTTTGAGGAGGAGCCTGAAACAATAAATAGAACCCCATTGCACTGTCAGCATTGAAAGGCAACTAACACAGTACCACAGCTCTTTTCACAATGGCCATTTGACTTGTACAAAGAGCGGGGGAAATTATACCTGGGCACACCGAATGGGCTTCTCCTGAGCCTAGCATTTTAGGTTGGCTGCAGTTCTTTATCCTGCTGGGGATATCTTGCTTTATCCTGCTGGGGATACCTAAACTGATGAAGACTGTTTCTTCCAGCTGCTATTGTTTGTGGCTCTGAGTCAATGATTTTATTTCAGCTCCGTCTCCCCCCTCTGTACTGCCCATGCCGCTGCAATGCAAGGCTAATTAAAGAATTGGGATGTGGTATCCATTCCTGGGAGGTGTATAATTCTCTTCTTGCATCCCAAGAACATTTTTTTTTTTTTTGCAAACCCTTTCAGTTCATATTTTCTTTTTTTAATCAGGCAGAGACATTACAATTAAAATACCGTTAAAGTGATTCTGGCAAGTATTGCAATAAGCATGTTTTTTAATTAAAGAAAGAACAGGGGGATGCATAAGCAGCATCAGCTAAAGGGGAAATTTTCAGCTGATATCTGTTTTAATTGAAAGTAAAAAGAAATGGGGAAGAGCAGCAGTAGCCTTTGCTTGCTTGCCGGTGTGTAAGTGGCTTCATCCCAGGATGCTAAGCCTAGGTGTTCTGTGCTTGATTAATTAGTAGCCAGCCAGAGAGTCCATTCCCTTTGCCCCTTATCCTTAAAGCCTGATTTATGCCTCACATCCTCCATGAATATGTGAGGGCTCAGGCTTCTATTTCCTGAGCTGCTTGTGGATAGGATTATGGAGCGTGGACTGAGCTCTTGGGGGCTCTCGTTTGCCAGCCAAATTGATTTTCCGCCTCTCTGGCCGGGGACAAGCCCACCTCGAAGGCTTCCCAGGCTCTGCTCCAGTGGATCAGGCGCAAGTCTAATGTGGAGCTTGCCAACAAAGGAAACCGTGTGGTGTGCACCCCATCACGATGCAAGCTTCAGGCTGTGGCTGCCTTGCCTAAATGCTACTCTCCCCTGCTCTTCCTCACCTCCTCATGGCTCCCACCCTCAAAGCAGTACAGTACAGTGAGTACCGTATCACACCTCACCACTTCCCATATCACAGCTAGCACCCCCTTATCAAGGCAGAGAAGTATCTGTACATCCTAAATATGCAGTCACCTGTCATTCTCCTGGAGGGCTAATCTGCAGACTCCCTTGACTATTCATTTGACAAGTTAACAGTTGAAAAATTGTGATACATAGCCTGCTGAATTATTTAAGAAAAAAATTTTCAAATGAAGGTTAGTCATTGCAAGTAAATAAATTGGATAGTTTGCCTCCCCTGATTCAGGTAGTTCAAGGTTTGAGAACACAGATGATCTAGTTCGGTGATAGAAATCGTCTAATTAATTGGGGACCTTGGATCCTTTTTGGAGTCTTGCATTAGGCTCAATGTCACTCTGCCTCTCTCTTCTGATTGACCCCTTGAGTTCATTGTTTGTTTCCTTTTTCACCTAATACTCACCTCCTCACCAAAAATGCTATCACTCTGAACCTTTACTCCCCCAATCCTCCTAAAAAATGGCATATAGCATTTGACATCCCCATCACCACCTCCACAGCTCTTAAAACTTTCCCCAGAGTCCATGCATTTGCAACTTTCTGATTATTCTAATCTATTTAATTCTTATTATTCTAGGCTTTATGTGGATATTTGATGGACCTTTCTTCCCTGCTCCTTTCCCCCTCTTTTGTTTTCAGTCTACTTATCCTCTGTGGGAGACTCACTCACTTCTCTAGCTTAAAGTTGTATTTATTCAACAAGACTTTACTATTTCCCATGGCCCAGGTGCTGTTATTGGCACAGAGACTTTGGCTGTGGAAGAAACCAGTCAAAATCGTCCTCTTAGAGAGTTTACTTTTATAAGGAAACAACAAATAAGCAAATATGTTATGTTTTTATTGGATTTCTTAATTCCACAGAGCAAAATTCAGCATGGGTTGAGGTGGACAGGGAACCCATCCTGAGGAAGGGTAGCTAGGGGACTTTGCACAAATCAAGGGTAAAGGCTGCAAGATGGGAGGAGATGGCAAAATGGTCAGTGCAACAGGAGCACTGGATCAAGAAAGGACTAGAGGGTGCCAGAGCCAGAGAAGACTAACCCTGAAGGGCCTGGGGGGGGGGGTGCTTTGAGAGTAATGGGAACAGCTCCGGGATTCTAACAGAGAGATGGATTATGGCTTCCATTAAAAAGATAAGCTCTTCCAATATTTCAGGACTGAGATGAAAATGACCTAGACTGTAGGAGCATATATCCAGGTGGTAAGAAGTAGTTGAGTTATGAGGGTAATTTGAAGATAAGATGCATACAATTTCTTCAGGGGTTGAAAGAGTGAAAGTCGACTCCAGAGTTGTGAGACTCAGCAAACCAAATCTCTGAGGTAAGAGGAGTTTAGGGTTTGAACTGTTGGGTTTAAAAGATAATTGGACATCCAATTACTGAATATGAAGATGGGTGTATAAATTGAGTTGAAGGCTGAGACTAGGCTTGGAGATAAATGTTTGGGAGTTATCAACAACTAGGTACGTTGATATTTTTAACCCTTGAGATAAAAATGGGACAATAAAGGTGTTGTCCATGCACTAATAAGAAAAGTGGCCAAAGGGTTGGGTCTTTGGGACACATGGAGTGTCATAGGTTGGCATGATCAGAGAAATCAACTACCGGGGAATAGATGCCTGGGAAGTAGGAAGAAGCCCAGTGTAGTGACTAAACCCAGCACCTGGGAGGCAGAGGCAGGTGGGTCACTGTGAGTTCAAGGCCCGCTAGTCTACAGAGTGAGTTCCCAGACAGCCAAGACTACATAATGAGACCCAGTTTCAAAAAGAAAGAAAGAAAGAGAGAGAGAGAGAGAGAGAGAGAGAGAGAGAGAGAGAGAGAGAGAGAGAGAGATAAAGAAAGAAGTAGGAGGAAAACCAGGACCACATAGTTCTGGGCAATTGGGGTGGAGTTCCCAGAAATAGCAAATTACGAGGTACATCAAAGTTTGAGACTAATATGAATAAAATCTGTGACCTTGACAGAAACAGTTATAGTAGAGAAGTGAGGCAAAGGTCCAGCTGGGGATGGGGATTATGAAAGAAAAAGAAACGGAAGAACTGAAGACCAGGAAAGCCAGCTCTGTGCAAGATTATTGGTTCATAGTAAAAAATAAGTTAAAATTTTTTTTTGTAAGGAAGTCATCTTTAAAGCTATGTATCTGTTTTCTTTATAAAACACAGCAAATTATTCTGTGGTCACTACAGATGATGATTAATTGTACAGTTAGCCAAAAGTTTGTTTTCATGTTCCTTTTTTTTCCCTTCAAACATTAGCTGGCTGCTAAAAGTCTCTTTTACTTCCCCTTCAAAGAAATAAGAGAGGTTTGATGGAAATGAGTGGTTACATGTAAAAGATGTGTTCATTTATGTATTTTTGAGAGGAAGCAACTGTAATGTTGCTTGATTGATTCTTATACAATTACCCAAGACCACTTGTGAAGATATAGCCGGCTTTCATTCAAGTCATAACAAGCAATTTTAGAGTCATCCCGAAAGGCTTATTTTAGCTCCACTCTTTACTTTAGCTTTAAGAAATGGGGTCAGAGTCTGTAAAGTGGAGACATAGTATCCTCCTACTGCCCTCCCATGTTCAAGTCACCATCCTGTGAAGCGGCCTGTTCTAGACTGATTTGAAGTTGCCTTTGTGAGGATGGAAATTCTGAGGCCTTTACACAGGCCAGGAGGAAGCATCAGCTTTAGTTTTTTTTTCTCCCCACAGAAAGGCTTTCACTTTATATACAAAGAACTGAATTCCTTAGCAAACTTCCTCCATTGTGTACCTTTCTATTCTTTCCTGCTGATGAAGCAAGGGAAATGCTTTTTAGCAGGGTTTGTGATGTTCATGTTCATTAATTCATCCTGTTTCAGCACTTTTGACACGAAGTATTTGTTCTCTTTGTACCAAGGTCCTGTCAGTAAATGATGTTTACTGGTGTTTCAAAATCTCTACCAATTTGTTTCAATGTGTTTAAAATTTTGCTTAATGGTATAAGGGACAGAGCCCAGGCTTATGTATTTATCTACTAATCCTTGTAATCTGTTATATATCCTTTTTGGAAAAAGGGGAGGATATCTCCATTAGCAAAATAAAAATAAACTCTTGTAGAAACAAGCTAAAGGCAAACTTAATTAGGTTAATATGTTTTCACTTGAATACAGCTATGAAAACAACCTCAATCAATGAAAAGATTGCCAGGAACTATTTGTGGAAATAGGTAAAATACTGGAGTTTTTGTCAAGTGGTCCTGGGTTCTAATGCTGAGCTTTCATTTTTCTTAGTTAAAAGAAATGCAAGCTTCTCTAAGCCTATTTTCTGCTATGGGAAACACAGAAAGGGGTGTTTATTTCACAAGCTAAGTTTTGAAGAATATTTCAAATAAACTGTCCAATGAGTTTGATCTATGGTAAGTAATAAATATCTGCTACTTTTTTTTGAAAAATCCTTTGTTTTTGGAATAAGTATGTTGGGCTACAATACATTTTGTTATAAAATAAATGGGAGAACATAATGAAACCTGACTCAAAATGTAATCAAAGTCTAAAATGATCTCTTCAGTCTTATTTGAAGGGTGATTCTAAATGTACTATATATACCCCAGTCAATCTCAGAAAAACCTGGCTTCATGTCATCTTTAATATCAAATGAACATCTAAATACATTATTAAAAATAATTTAAAAAATTGTCATCTACAGGATTTCCCTGGATTCACCTAGTGTTTGGCTGTGGGTTTTTCCATCTGCTCCCATCAGTTGCTGGATGAGGCTTCTTTGATCACATTTGGGCTATGCACCAATCTATAAGTATGGCAGAATATCATTAGGAATCATTTCATTGACTTTTTTCTTTTTTGCCAGTCATATTTGGTTCAAAATTGGGTCTGGGGTGCCCAGCCTTTGTTTCTTGGCCATCCATGCAATGTCAGGCATTCGAGCTCTTTCTTGTGGTGTGGGCCTCAAGTTGAACCAGTCATTGGCTGACCACTCCCACAAATTCTGCTTCACCATTACCCCAGCACATCTTTCAGGCAGGACATACTGTAAGTCGAGGGTTTTGTGGTTGGGTTGATGACCCAGTCTTACTTCTTGGAGCCTTATCTGGTTATATAGGGTGGCCAGTTCTGGTTCTGTATACCCCATAACTAGGAGACATTGCTAGGGTCACTCATGTAGATTCCAGGGAGTTTCCACTGCACTAGGTTTCTACATCTCTCCTCAAACCTCCCCCCCACTCCAGTTGTTTCGCCCAGCAGTCTTTTCTTCCATTCACCCCTCCACCTGGACTCTCCTGTTCCCATCCCAGTCCACCTGAAAAATCTATTCTATTTCCCTTTCCCAGGGAGAACCATATTACCTTCTTAAGCCTCCTTGTTACTTTGCCTCTCTGGGCATGTGGATTGTAGTGTGATTATTCTTTGCTTAATACCTAATATCAACTTATTAGTGAGTACACACTATGTTTGTCTTTCTGGGTTTGGGTTACCTCACTCAGGATGACTTTTTCTAGTTCCATTCATTTGCCTTCAGATTTCATGATGTCATTGTTTTTAACAGTTGAGTAATATAGTAAGTAATAACAGCTCCATTATGTAAATCTACAACATTTTCTTTATCCATTCTTCAGTTAAGGGACGTTTAGGTTGTTCTCAATTTTTGGCTATTATGAATAAAGTGTCTATGAACATAGTTGAGTAAGTGTCTTTGTGGTAGGATGGGACATCCTTTGGGTATATGTCTGTGGTAGTTTGAAAGAAAATAGCCCTCAAAGGGTGTGGCACTATGGGGAGGTGTGGCCATGTTGGAGTAGGTGTGGTCTTGTTGGAAGAAGTATTACTGTGGAGGTAGGCTTTGAGTCTCATATATGCTCAAGTCATGCCCAGTGAGACAGACTTCTTCCTGTTGCCAGCAAGTCAAGATGTAGGGCACTCAGCTACTTCTCCAGCACCATGACTGCCTGCATGCCACCATGTCACACTATGATGATAATAGACTAAACCTCTGAAAATGTAAGCCACCCCAATGAAATGTTTTTCCTTTATAGGAGTCATTGTGGTCATGGTGTCTCTTAATAGAAACCCTAACTAAGACTATGACCAATAGTGGTATAGCTAGGTCTTGAGGTAGATCGAGTCCAAATTTTCTGAGGAACTGCTATATTGATTTTCATAGTAGCTGTAAAAGTTTGTACTCACCCCAGCAATCGAGGAGTTCCTTTTGCTCCACATCCTTGCCAGCATGAGCAATTACTTGTGTATATATATATATATATATATATATATATATATATATATATATATATATATATATTATTTTAGCCATCCTGATAGGTGTAAGATGGAATCTCAAAGTAGTTTTGATTTGCATTTCCTTGATGGCTAAGGATGTTGAACATGTTTCTCAGTCATTTGAGATTCCTCTGTTGAGAATCCTCTGTTTAGCTCTGTACCCCATTTTTAATAGGATTATTTGGTTTGTTGATGTCTAGTTTCTTGAGTTCATTATATATTTTAGACATTAGCCCTTTGTCAGATATGAAGTTCGTGGAAATTTTTTCCCATTCTGTAGTCTGCCATTTTGTCCTATTGACCGTGTCCTTTGCCTTACAGAAGTTTTTCAGCTTCATGAGGTCCAGTTTATTGATTGGAACCAGAGGGGTCAAGGACACCATGAAAACATAGCCCATAGACTCAACTAAGCATGGCTCATAGGGGCTCACAGAGACCAAAGAGATAATCACAGACCCTGTATGGGTATAAGCTAGGTCTTCTGAATATACATTATATAGCTTGGTGTTCTTGTGGGACTCTGTAACAGTGGGAGAGGGATGTGCCTCTAATGCTTTTGCTTATTCTTGGGATCCTTTTTCTCCTACTGGGTTGCCCCCACCCTTGGTCTGAGGGTTTGTGCTTAGCCTTCTTGTAATTTGTTACCATGTTCAATTGATATCCCTGGGAGGCTCTCTCTCTCTCTTTGAAGGGAAACAGAGGAGGAGGGGATCTAGGGAGAGAAGAGGTGGGTACCTGGGAGGAGTGGAGGGAGGGAAAACTGTGATTGGGATGTAACATATGTAAAGAATTAAATTAATTAAAAAAGAATTAAATTTAAAAATTAAAAAAATTGTCATTTATTCATCACTACACAAAATAACAGGCTTCTTTGAGACAATTTCATGGATACTCTGATGTGCTTATATCATATCCAGGCCCCACTATCCCCTCTCTTGATATTCCTTCCACTTTCTCACCAGACACCTTCCTCTTTCCAAATCTGACTATATTCTTTTTTTTTTTTTTATTTTACAACACCATTCAGTTCAATCTGACTATATTCTTATTAGGTAGAATTTAGATATAAGTGGCGGAGCAAGGAGGCTTGGAGAAAACGTTCTATTGTTTAATCTTAGTGCGTGACAAAAGGATATTTAGATCAACACATAGTCACAAGATCAGGTTATGTGATCTTATATTGGATTATAAATTTAGAAGCAATCCTAGTTTAACTTATATATAGGTGAGAATATACACTGAGAGGAGGTGTACTTTTAAAATAGCCCATTTTAAAGCCACTGACCATAATGGGAAAAGATGAATGACATGACTAGATGACAAGGAAAAAGACTCACACCAAGAAGCAGCAGCAAAAACCATCCGCAAAATCAGCTTGATATTCTGACAGGTCCCATCTCTTGATGGTCCACTAATGTCAGGTGAGTGTATTCTTGCTTTAATAAACTTTGATATACTCTAATAAACTTCACTTGCTGACACTCCCTATGCATCTTGCTGAACTCCTTTTAGTGAGAATACAAGAACCAAGGGATGCTATATGGTCCTTATAGGTGGAACTATCAAATGTTCTAGAGTTGGAAGGATCTTAGCAGGTGCATGGTTCTCCCCTCTACTTTGCAACGGAGAAAACTGAACTATTCCTAAATAATGAAACTGCAGGTTCTACTGAAGGTCAATCAGATGCATATAATAGGACTGCAGCATGACCTTCACTATTTGCTCATCAAGGTCAGTTCTGATTCACTGACTATTTACTGTGGGAAGTCTTGCCATGCAATCTGTGGTTCATCAGTCAAATAAAGTTAGTGAGGACATGAGTGATGTGAGTGAAAAAGTTTTAGTTGATACCATTATGTGAACTGTAGCACAAAGTCCATTTCTTCTTTTTTGTTCACAGTGGAGTTCAGTTTCATTATTGCATTTTTAGTGTGATGACAATGGATGGAAAAATTAATGTCAAGATTGCTAATGGGTCTTTTAGAAGCCTGGTAAGCAGAGTGCTACTGTTCTCTGGCACCCGGCCCAGAGATTGCCAAAAGGGAGTCTTGCTTCTTAGATAGTTTTTCTGCCTTATAGTATAGTTTACACAGAACATAGTTCAAAAGGGAAGTCAAGACTAACAGCTATGAGCTGTAGAAAGTCAATGGTCAGAGAGTGTTGAGACTATTGTCTAAAGTGAGTGGACATTAGCAGTAGTTGGGAATGAAGGTGAAAAGTATCAAAGCAGCTGGCACTTGCAATGAGTGGTCATCAGTCACTAAAGCTGGGACCTCTGAGCATTATTTTAATGAATCTTAATTCCCCAGAGAAACTTCCTTGAATCCTTCACAAAAAGACAAATTAGGTGCCTAGACAGAGCGTGTCTAAATTATGTCTGAACAGAAAGAGTATGAGTTCTAGTCCAAGTAAGCATCCTATAACTGTTACTGATGGTGTGTGGCCCGAGATTTGGGATCGAAGACTAGAAAGTATGATAATGAGAACCAAAAAAGATGTAAAGAAATTTTAGAACATAAGTTCAGAGAAATGGTCTCTACATTTGACAGTCAGTCAAACATTTCTTGATCATTATCTCTGCATTAAGATGGAGGTGAAGAAAAATAACCACAGGCACCTTAGCTCTTTCCTTCTCTCCCTTCATGTAGTGTTAACTACTTCCAGTTGTTGTTTCTGGAAAGCAACAACTCAAATCCATGAATTAGCATACTGAATTCCAGACAAAGTTTAGCTAGTGAATAAAGAGTCTTTGCTGTGTACAGCCCCTCACCAATATCTTCCTTGTAAAAGTAGGATCTGCCTTTTGAGACATTTCTGACATCTTTCTCTCTACATCTTTTGCTTTAATTTACTGAGATGTCTAATTTTTTCAAATAGAAATATCATATCTTTCCTGAGAAAATGGAAGTGAGAGTATATGTTTGTATTTGTATCAGATTCTCTGAAAAGATATACCCTTATACTTATTCACTCAACAATTATATACTGTCAGTTACCTATAGTTGCTGCTGTAGTCATTAGATATTTAAAATGAACAGAATTGGTAATTGCCCCTATAAAGAGTGCATTCTGGCATAGAGAGAACAGAAAATAAAGATACAAATAGGTAATATATCTTTCAGATATTACAAAAAAACACATGATGATGGGACAGGGCAGGCTCTTATAATATATATAATATATATGTCTTCATATAATCCAGACAGGTTTATAAGTAAAGGAAGAGTATTTACCAAAGTTGCATGGCTTTTTTGAGGACATAGAGTCAAAGGATGACATAGAGCACTTGCCTAGCATGTACAAGGTTCAACACCAAATGGATATCTCCAACATCAAACAAATGAACAAACAAACTAAGGAAAACAACATCAACAAAAAATACCCCAAACCAGACCATAAAGTCTAGAAGACAGGCCAATATGTTTGAAACATGAATTAGTCAGCTTTTGTTAGTGTAATGAAATCCTTGAGGCCACATACTTTGTAAAGAAAATAGATTTATTTCAGTTGACATGGTCACAAAGCATGGAAAAACCTTTTGCAAGTTTTCCTACCCTGTTTTTACATTATTTTATTGTAGGATTATGTGTGTATCTCTCTCTATGCATGCTCTATCTCCCTCCCAATATAAAGCAACCAAGATTTAATCATGGCTCTCTAATCTCTGACCTTATTTCATCACTTTCAAAAGTCTCCACCTCCAAACACAATGGTTGGCTTACATCTCTATCCTTTTCCTTCCATTAACCTAGAACATTGGGAACAAACTCATGTGTGAGTTGACATTTCAAGGTATAGCAGAACAGATGAATATTAAATTTGATAAGAAGATTTTGGAGAGGAGTTAGAGATGGACAGTAAACCATGCAGAGCCTTTCTCAGCCAGATATAAAGACTCTGAAATGTATTCTGAGTGAGGTGGGACACTATCACAGAGTTTGGAAGAGGACATCTAGTAGTTAGGGAAGACTTGCCCAGACAGTGTTTTCTGGAAAGGGGAGGACCAAGGTACTAATGAACTCACAGCAGCTGTGGTTGTCTGCACAAGACCTGTATAAGATCAAGCCAATCAGCATTCTGTGGCTTACTTTGGGGAGTAACTGGTAAGCATTCACCTCAACTGAGGAGTACTGATAGTTGGTGGCTGCTGGAGGAAGGAAAGTCAGTTTTCTTTAGTGATGTGACCTCCCAATAAATCAACCACATTCCAGTGATTGGCCTAACATCCACGATTATGTGGTCAGTATACATTTAACTCAGTGAGTTATTAAAAAATAAAAAGAGAACACAAATTTAGGAGAGGGATATATAAGTGTGTGGTGGATCTCTGGAGGAGTGGGGGTGACCATAGAATACTTTGCATGCATGTATGAAATTCTTGAAGAATTAATAAAAATATTTTATATAGCAGAAAAAAGTAATAAACAATAACAAGAAAAACACGTATATTAGTGTTTCTGTTGTAGAACACTCAGAGAACTCTTCTATAGGGAGGAACATTGTCTATTTTAGTGTTTTTGCAATATGTTTGCACCAAGGAGAAGATTTTATATCTCATTCTGGTTAGGTGTTTGTCTGAGATAATTAAAGTATCATAAAGTTATTAATGACTCTGATGTTATTGATACATTATATGAAACATAAACCAATTAGATATCAAGAAGAAAAAAATTTTCCTTGAGAGGATTTAATTACTTATCTCACAATAATTTTGCCATAAACTTATTTTCATGTTACAAAAATTGAGACATTTGAGCAGACTGATGTCTGAACCAGTGAATGTGCTTTGGTTGTCATGACAGAAGGGAACCTTTCCTTAGAAATAAAATGATTTAGAGGGTTTTGAGTAGCTTACTAATCAATGAAGTCAGAAAGGAATCAGAATCAAGGCTTTTGGAGTGGAGGAGGTGAGCAGGTGGTGGGCTCAGGAGCTGCAACTCTCTTCACGAGTTTTCGAACACCACCAATAGAATTAATGAGATCTCAACTTACCCTTTGCTCTGGGTCACTCTCAAAGCTTCAGTCTGTGACCTAGGGTATGACATGACAAGGAGTCTCGATTGGTAGGCTGCTCATCTCTGTCCAGTGAGGAAGAACTCTTCAATTAAGGTCTGTTGACAAAAGCAAGTGTGGAGGATACTGGCTAGCTAGCATTCTATAAAACTCAGGATCTTAGTTCCACTGCTTCTTTGCTTGTCATTCTTTCACTAATTTTAGCCCATTTTTTTCTACTCTTGTCTCTTGTACATGTGCTTTGTCATGTACTTAATATTATAATCAAGTTTAATCTATAATAGCCTGTAAGGTTAGTGAACCCCTCAACCGTTTACTTAGCCAATTCTAAATTGCTGGATATTTAGATTGTTGCATAGAAATTTATTATCAAAGCTATAGGAAACAGAAATATCTTATGAGAACCCGCTTAAAGATATAATGTTTCTATCCCTGCGTGTCTGACCTATCTTATGGTGCTTGTAGAACAGAGTTTAATATATATCAAGTCCAACTTCCAGAAGTGCATAAACAAAAGCAATTTCATCACATGTTGGAAAACAGGGTGAGCCTCATTCTCTTGAAGACTGACAGCTTGCTCTTTGTTTACCAGGTGGCAAGTTGATTTTCATGGAGCCAGGACCCATCGAGCTCAGAGCCCACTCCATCCTTATTACAGATGGTGGAGAGCTCCATATCGGATCTGAAGACAAGCCTTTCCAAGGCAAAGCTCGGCTCAAACTCTACGGAAGTTCCTACTCTACTCCCTTCTTTCCCTATGGAGTGAAGTTCCTGGCTGTGAGGAATGGAACTCTTTCCCTGCATGGTAAGGAGCAGAAAACTCACAAAGGAAACTGAAATGGGGCTGTTTCTAGCAAATATGTGGACAATGATCATCAATAAATTATTTAAAAAGTCTAGTTATTAGTTGTTGAGGCAGAAGGTCAGTTATTGCATAACACTATGTCCTTAAATGACATATCTAATTATTATTATCTGTGGCAGACTATGCTATGGTCCTGCAAGGGGACTGGATACCTACACTCACCATCAGATGGCTTTCAACATCTTTCTTAGCCATATTCCCTGTCCCACTGAGGGTGAGCTTAGCCAAAGACATCCTCTGGTTTGATAAATATGGGAGCAAAAATAATGTACTTCATGGGCAAGTAGAGGTTTTAAAAGCTATTGTGATTCTTTATTCATTTGTCTCCTGTCTTCCACTTGAGAATAGCCTGTGCTAGGTATGGGCAATTCTATCAGCTTGGAACCCTGTATAAAAACAACATAGGCTAGAGGTGATGATTACAGTTGCATATGTCCATGAAGAGTAAAGCCTTTTTTGAAGCAAGCCATTGAGACTGACATTGGTAATCATTATTTGACTCAGTGAAAACCGACCGACAATTATTTAGAGGAAACTAGTATTTCTCAGCAGCTAATATCCTGGCATCACAGACCAAGTAAAGACAACTCCACTTTGCGATTGTTCTCCTCTCCCTTTCACTCATCAATACCCATGAAGAGTTCAATTACAGATGTACTTAAAATTCCCTTACAGATGTGCCCGGTGTTCACGGCTTCCTAGGAAAAAACAATTTCTCCTTCAAGTTTTCTTGCTTTCTGATCACCTCATTTCATTTTGCAAACTGGCTGTTTCTTCCCTTAAGATATAAGCAATTCCTAAATGTGTATGATATTGATATCAACTGGAAAAATGTAAGAATTAAATGAGTGTTTCCGCAGATAATTGTATATATATTTGTTGTCTGGCCTTGGTCAAATCCAGAACAAAAGTGTGGGCTCCAGGGCTGGGGAGGTAACTCAGTGATATGGTATTTGCATAACATGGGTAAGACCTAGGATTTTAGCACCCCAAACAAAACCAAACAGAATGAAACAACCCTAGAATGTGGACCCCAGGTAGTAGCCTGATCTTAAGAGGCCTGACATCATCAACATCAGCATTTTTATATTGACATGACAAAATGAAACCTAGTTGTAATAGAAAAATTGTTTTAGATATGGGTTGAAGAATCTGATATCGTCCTCTGTCCTGGTTTTGTTACAAACCGTGTAATAATCATTGTCTGCACACACTCAAACTGCTCCGTGGCTTCTTTTCCATCTCACTCTAAGAGGAAACCAACACTGTTCCTCAGTGTTGTTGGCCCTGGGCCAGCCAAGTGCTTGAGAAACTGAGTATCAAACTTTGTCATTTTAAATACCAATAGCTTTCCTGGATGGGAAGTCGGAATTCCTGTCCCACTGGTTTTTACTACCAGATCTGTCCCCTAAGATCCATGCCTATCTTCTGCCTTTCCACACATTAGCTGTGGTCCCCAAGTGTTTCGTCCGCTGGCCACTTAGGCCACCTGCAGTGCTCCTGGCTTGACGCCTCTAAAAACTGGAATTGAAATGAGGAAAATGAGAACTTGTTCCGTGTATTTTCCCTCTTTGATTTGAACTTCCGTGTTCATGTGTAAATGCTCAATGAAGACATGCTATACCCTATGTGCCTGTATTTTAAAAGTTCCATGGACTCCTAAGCCTTTATAAATAAGGAAATGTCAAATTAAAGAAAATCTACAATGACATTGCCTATGTTCAATATGGCACAGTCACAGCTGAGTAAATACTGTTAGTAATAATAATATGTTTCAAAATTTTGTGAATTAAGAGGAATATTCCTAGTGTGTCTATGTGATACTCTTGGATCACAATGAGGCGGGACTTTTCTCCGTTTCTCTTTTTTATTTTGTTTTCTCCTCTTGTCTACTTTTGTATTTCCTTTATGTTTGTTCCCCTTCCTCCTCCTGCTCATCTTCTCTCACCTCTCTTATATTTTCAGACCTTTTATCAACATTTTAATCATCCTCAAAGCCCTTCCCACAATACATGTCCAGAACCTCACCCAGAATGCAGACTCTGAGCATGGGACATGGCAAAATCCAATCTATGCTTCCTCTGATATGATAATTCTGTACCTCATTCATCTGAAATAAATAGTCCATGAGAAAAAAGCTTGGGCAGCTGGGTAAGAAGGTATCCTTTCCTCTCCCATCCATCAGAGCATCACAGTCACATGTGTCCTTCTTCAATCCTCTTTCTCCATCTCTCACCACCTGAGGTCTGGAGTAGATTCTTCTTGAGGCATGGTGGGGTATCATGGTTAAAATCATTATGTAATTTTACTGACCTTTTTTTCCCAGGGCAAAGGTGGGTGCATTAGAAACAAACTAATTTTCTTTTGCTGTCAAAGATCCAAAAAGTGAGCAGCTTGATTCACTGCCTTCTGCGCAGAAAGTCCCTAATGAGGTGACATCCACTCAGTGTTCCAGGAAAGATGGAGTGAGGAGATTAACCAGCTTTGGCGAATCTCATAGGACTAATCCAGGGAGAGTTTTGAAGTCTAGCTTTCTGACTCTGATGCAGTTGGTCACAGGGTTGAGGAGGAATATGCTTATCAGAAGGAACTTCATGTGCATTGAATCAGTGACTGACCTGGGAGATTCGCTGGTACACTGAACATTGTGGAATTAGAAACTGGCTTAGATATGTTGGGTTTCAGTTGTGATTTTGAACAAGTTAATTTCTATAAAACCAGTAAACATGGTCATCATCCTATACTACTTACAAGGGGGGTTAGAGCAGTGGACAGACAACTCACAGTGTTCATTCTACTGCTTTCTTCATATTCTGCTTATACTTCTCGTTCTTTTTCCATACCTACAGGGGATACAGTGCCAGGTAGCTCATATTAGGAAATGTTGAGGGGACAGCAATTTCTAATTGAACATGTGGCATGTGGCCCACTCTGCCTTCCATTTTCTCATCTTATTAATTAATATCCTTTTTCATCAGCCAGAGAAGATTTAGCCTTGGAGCTCATGAGGCAACAATACTCCCAGGCACCTTCTGTTCCATTCCCACCACCCAGGGGACACCTTTAGATTTTAATCTCTTGTGGTACAGTTGCTTTCCAGCGCAGGACAATCACCACTCCTAGGTGTGGTTACAATGAAGTCACAGAAAACAATTGCATGTAGCCAGAAGGCGGACACTGTCCAGCAAATGGAGTCCTTTGCAGACTTGATTCCTAGCATCTAGGATTGAGGGGATTGATGGATTCTAATTTAACTCTAGCATAGGTCATATGGAATCATACAACTGGGTCAGCGTGTCAATCATATCAGTCTCCCCAGCGCTTCCCTCCTGGCTTATTCTTCATTACTGCCCTTTGTAACCCTTCTGCTCCAGCTGATTTTCACCACAGATTAAACTTGCTAGGCAAACAGGCTTTGCTGTTCGGCGATCACAGGAACGCTGGGGTTGGAAGCCCATTTCATGGCTTTGTTCTGATGCAGGAAAACGACAGACTTTGGCATTCACACACACACACACACACACACACACACACACACACACACACACACGCACACGGCAGTCTCCTTTCCTGTGTGTTTGAGAATGAATCAAGGCAAGGTATGCAGGAAGGGGGTGCTGATGGTTTAGTAACTGTCACCGGCTCACTCCGATATGTTAATATGACCAAAGGGTCCAGGGCTGGAAGTCTGCGGCTTGAGCATTTGGAGTCAAGAAAGAAAATCTACTCTCGCCTTTTGCTTTGGCCACACTCTGCCAGTGCGGTTTCGCCGCCCAAACTGAGTGCCAATCACTTGTCACTTTTCAAAGAGGTCGTGTCAGCCTGGGCAACTTGAATTTTTGACAATGTAATTACGGCTCTTGCCTCCACAGTGGGGGGCTGAGCAGGCCAGAGAGGATTTTATTGATTGTTCAGCAGGGAAATTTATCAATGTCTCTCATTTCATTTCTACTTCCTCCCTGAGAAATTTGGCTGACAGTTTCTTAGAAGAAAAGTAGTTTTACAGCCTTGACTGGACTTCCACCTCTGCCCTTTTCTAGGAATAATGAGATAGAGGCGTTACATAAAAATGGTGATTTCTGAGAAAAACTACTATGTGGCGCACGATTGAGGAAAATACTAGTGAAACTATTATGAGTGTAATGCTTCCCTAGGAATAAAAAAAAGGGGGGGTATTTATATGAATCACTCACTTTCCTTGTAGAGTTTCCAGAAATCTGTATTTCGGTTCCAAGGTTTGGACACATCCCATGCAGCACACTGTTGTTGTGGTTGCTAAGGAGGGGAATGCTATCCTTAAGCACAGTGTAGTGCTCACGGAGCAGCGCATAGCCGTGTGTTCCCGGTCAGTGATTTTCATACTGAGTTCCACAAAAACCACATTTCCTAAGAGAGCCCCCAGGGGCTCCATAAACAGGGGAATATTTGAGGTCAAGTAACAAAGCTTAAGCAGCTCAAGGAATCAATTCAGTGCCTTTATCTTCACTACCTGTTCAAAGTGATATTTCATTAGAAAGAAAAAGAGTTTCGCTGTAAAAGTTGTGATTAAAAGCTCCATTAAGGGGCCGGTGAAGCATGCCCACTCAAGCCTGGCAACCAGAGTCCTGTCTCTGGAACTTATGCAAAGGTTCGAGGAGAGAACCCACCCCACAAAGTTGTCCCTGACTTCCCGGCATGCTGCATGGCATGTGAACATCCTCTGAGTCATAAGTATATAATAAATAAGAATTCAAAGACTTTAAGCAGCTCTGTTAGGCATTCTTTTAATTGTGGAGTGTGGACCTTTTGGGCCCTCACTCTGCATGACTCCTTATCTCTTCCAAGCTGTTCTGCTGGAATGTGCTTTCTATGAAGTCTGGTCTTTGGTGTAGCACAGTCTTTCCTAGTACCAGTTTAATTTTTTAAAATTTATTCTATTTTTCTTTTCTATTTTTAAATCAACGATGTATTTTAACATCGTTATTCTCAGTCCCATCTGATCCATCATTTCTCATCCCGTCTCTTTGCCATCCAACACTCCTACCCTCTGCTTTTGTCCATCTTTTAATATTTTTTTTCTATATTTCATTCCCTTGGGCTGGAATATAAACTATTGCAATGGCATGGTAGTTTTTTTTTGTGTGTGGCTTTATTAATCTCAAACTGCTTGGTTAAAAAGAGAAACACCACAGAATCCCAGTGTAAATAACTTTAGATGGAAAAGGATTTATGTCTTCCTGTAATTAAACTGAAGATTGGGCAGGGAAGAAACTGGCCATGAGCAAGAGTGCCTCCAGTGCCCTCAATGCCAGCAGGACCCAGGCCCATGCTCACCTCCTCAGGTATGAATTGGCCCCTCTCTCTCCTGCTCCTTGTCATTGTCTTGCTTCATTTCTTTGGTATTCCTAGTTTTTCATAGACTTCTATTTTCTATTGCTGAAGAAAGGAGGAGTTATGTGTTCATAAAAAAAAAAGAAAAAAAAAAGAAAAAAAAGGGAAATGCTCATATGCTCTAGACATCTTAGTATCATGTATGGTAACCAGGAGATCAAGACTCTAATTGGCTCAGCTCATGCCACCATTTCACTGCTCACTCCTGTAGCACTCCTCAAGACCAAGAAAGTAGGGCCATGTGATAAGATGTCATTTTGCCTTAATCATGGAGGCTAGGGCAGTGTGGGTATATGGGGTATATTTGTGTGTGTGTGTGTGTGTGTGTGTGTGTGTGTGTGTGTGTGTGTGTGTGCAAGGGCATGTTTGTGTGCAGTGATATTTTGGGACTCTGATCAGCAAAAGCAAGGGTTATAGTCAGTCCTTGAAAGGATTCTATTACTGAGCAAACAAATCCATGGATGTCTTCTACATAGATTAAACTAAAACTTGGGTTTTTTTGATGTATTTGTTCATTTTTGAAATCTCAAGGCTTCAGGTGCCGAAAAATGTAGAGGCAGAAAAATTCAAGGATGGTACATTTGGGCCACATTGGCCAGAAAAACACAATAGGATCATGAAAGCAAAAATGCCATTGAGTTTATAATATAACCCTTAAAACACAGAGGATTTGTATGGTTCATTTGTATAAACACATATGACACTACTAAAATCTTTTGTTTTAATTTAATCCAAAATTTGAACCGTTAAGTCCCCCTGAAAGAATGGTAAGGTTCTATTTCTTGGAAGGGCCTTATGGAATCTAATTTTCTAGTATATGTTATAGGTTTTCCATTCCTTCTCTCCCCTCTTCCCCCCTCCTCCTCCTCACTTCCTGCTCCTGGGATGTTAGCTTTCCTCACTTCTCTATTTAAGAAGCTTTCTACCTTCTCTAGCATTTACCACCATATAAATGAGCCTCAGCCTCTCTGGTGTATAAACCTCCAGAATGGAAGAGATCCGATTTAGGGCTATCTGGGAGATGAAAACATTCTGGCCAGAACAATTTATTTTTCCTTCTGATTGCTATCTTTATTCATATTCTGATGTGCCACTTTTTGTCTTGTACTTTAACAAAACTGTCCAGTCGATTGCCCACTTTTAAAAAGTCAGTGCTCATTTGTCCAGTTATAAGTCTCCAGTCTCCTATCCATTTCATATACCCTTTCTCTTTCTTCAGGCCTCTAGCTCGAGGCACTCAGAGTGGTAGAAACATGGGCCACAGTTGCATTTCCTCTCCTGTCTTCACTTTACATTCTATTGATGCTGGGCTGGTGGAGGAGGTAAGACATTGATCAGGCTTTTTACTGAATTCCCTTGTTGTTGGGCACTCTCTTGGACCATTCCCCAGTTTAGAAACCTCACTTGGGTATGCAATCTCTAGTTCCCACATTAGTGTTGGTCTTGGATACCATAGGGAAAGTTGACTCAACCAAACCTTCCCCTTCAGAATTCACTTGATCTAGAACAGTGGTTCTCAACTTTCCTACTGCTCTGACCTGTTAATACAATTTCTCATGTTGTGGTGACTCCCAACCATAAAATTATTTTCTTTGCTACTTAATAACTGTAATTTTGCTACTGTTATGAATTGGAATGTAAATATCTGATGTGGATGTGTGACCCTGTGAAAGGGTTGTTTGACCTCCAAAGGGGTTGTGACCCACAGGTTGAGAAACAGTCAGATCTAGATGATGTTTACAAATCCTTCCATCCTAAACATTTCTACTCATCTTCACTTTCTCTGCTCTCCACATATCTTTTCTATTTCCTTCCCTGAGAGGCATGAGCAACTCATCAATTATTGTGCACGTCTAGATGGCAAATCTAGGATGGAGGAGCTCGTCTTTAGGTCTTTCAGGCAGCTTACCAGTTATATTTCAGAAGGCTACTTTGTTTATTTGGAAGAAAGAACCTCACACCACCTTCTACACAGGAATGAGATCCGAAGTCCATGGCCAGCTTACCAGGCCTGATTCCTAAGGATTCTTTTTGAGTTTACTGTTTCTGGCATGGTGCCACCTGGCACACTGGCTTCTCCAGGAATGGCTACAAGTTAGATTAATATCCTTTTAATAGGTTCTAAGAAAACGTCTACTCTCTAAAATTTTATGGTTTCCAAATAACATCTAGCACTTGTTATCTGTATGTTCTATTTAGCTCCTTCTAGCAGGTTCTATTGGAGTAGAAATTCTTCTCAACTACTTGTTTGAAAAGTCAAGAAGATTGTAAATGGTTTGAAGGGGAGAACCAATGTCCTTCCCCTTGTATTTTGTTTTGTTTTAGTTAGGGCTTGGAAGCAATTTAGAGAGAAGAAAGAATGGAAGATAGGGGAAATTCAAGTGTAAACCATTGCTCCCTGTAATCATTTTTCTTCTTGTACTATGTACTGAACCTAGGAACTATGCATGTTAGGCAAGAACATTGTCACTGAACTGAATCCTTTGTCCTTTTCATTTTAGTTTTGTGACAGAGATCGACTAAGTTGCCAAGGTTGGTCTTAAACTTGATGTATAACCTGATGTGGTGGTTTGAATAAAAATGGCCCCCATAGGTCCATAGGGAGTGGCACTATTATGAATTGTGGTCTTATTGGAGTAGCGTTGGCTTGGAGGTCTCAGAAGCTCAAGCCACGCCTAGTGTTGCTCACCATTGATTCCTGCTGCCTGCCTATCCAGATGTAGAACTCTCAGCTCCTTCGCCCATGTCTGCCTGCATGCTGCCATGCTTCTGGCCATGATGATAATGGACTAAACATCTGAAGCTGTAACTCAGCCCCAATTAAATAGTTTCCTTTATAAGAGTTGCTGTGGTCATGGTGTCTCTTCACAGCAATCAAGCCCTAACTATGACACCTGGGCTGGCCTCAACTTTGTGACCTTCTTGCCTCAGACTTCCGAAGTAACTGGATACTGCTGTGTGCAGCTAATCCTTGCTGTTTCCTAACTGACCAGCTTGAGTACAGCCTTGGAGTTATAGTCGGGTGGAATGCTGTGATGGATCACAGTTCTATGCTTAAGAGAATTGAGTGTGGTGGAGTCCCCCCCTCAACATGGGAAACCAGGCATGTGACTAGTCAGTCTCCTTTCAGGGCAGATAAATACTGTGCCATATGACTTTGAAAACATGATCAATATCACTAACAAAAAATAAGATGGAAATTCCTCTCTGCTCTGTCTAATAGTACTTTTAAAAGGTCCCATGTACAATGGTTTTATGCAGTGGCAAAAACACATCCTCTGTAGTTTGTTGACAAGACAAGAGTGACCTTGGGCCAGTGCATATGAAAGGCTTCCCTAGTTTGATAGTAGAGATCACACTTGCAGGAACTTATTTAAGTGAACGTGTTTTTAAGGTCTTTTGATTTTAAGTGTTTGTGCGTAAATGTATATTGCTAATTGGAAATGAGAGTTAGCTTTTCAATAACCCAAGTACAGTGGGAACCCCACTTAGAAACACATTGTACGGCACTTCAGGTTTCTATATATACTTGAAAGTGTTGTCATTAGTCAGGTCTTTCTTGGTTGAAAGTGACAAAAAACCCAATTCAAACGAAAAATAAGGGCATTCACTGCCTCATCTAACGGAGGAAACTGTATCCAGGTGCTCTAATGCTGTCATTAAGACTGCTTCTCTGCAGTGCTGGGTTGGGCTTCCCCTTAAACTGGCTTCATTTACAGTTACACTCTATCCCGAAAGAGGCAGAAACAGGGATCCTGTGACTCCAGAAGAAGACATCACCTCTTTCCTAATGGCTGTTTGACCCTTGAGCAATCTCCTTTGTCCCAACAGTACCATTACACATCACTCTGTTGCCTGCCCTTAGCTTTTAATCTAGTCTGATAAATATATCACACAGGACTTATTTTTTATTGTTGTTTTATTTATTCCTTTGCTCCTGCCAGGAATATATGTACATCATGGGGACAGGTGTGTTTCATTATATTTTGTTATTGTTTCTGTTTATGACAAATTCCTATTGCCAAGAATACAGCTAACATTCATAATGGACTTTGGTAAATGTTCCAAGAATACAGCTAACACTCATAATGGACTTTGGTAAATATCCTAAGAATACAGCTAACACTCTTAACGGACTTCGGTAAATATTTGTTTCATGAACAGCTTAATGGGAAGCCTGAGCAAAAGGTTTAGAAGTGACTTTGGCTGCATTTGAATCATGGGCTGCTTGGATTATTGTCTGTGACAAAGGAGATGTTACTCTCAGTCTCAAGTGAGTCCTTGTTGGAACAATGGTATGGAAAGTCTTCCAGAACTACATGCCCTGAGATTGAGAAAAGATGGGTTTATAAATAAGAGGTGTTTTTTTTTCTACTATTGAAGATAAAGTACAGTAAAAATAGCTCACCCACCTTCTAAGTATTGAAATTTTTTTTTTTTTTTACTATTTTTACTCATTTAGAATTGCAAAAGGATTTAGCTATAGTGCCTATAGTAATATATTTAAAACTTGTCTAATTTGGCTGAGAAAAATTTCAGCAGCTTCACTAGGCAAAACTAAAACCATCAACACAAAGAAAAGAAAAGTCAGGTTTAAAATATACCGTGATGTTTAAAAGATTTGATTATGTATTTCAAGTGGCAGTAAAAGGAAAAGGTTGATTTTTAAGTAATTTCAGGCAGAGGGTCCCAGAGCACCTGAGTCCTGACCTGACCTGACGCTCTTCTGTACAAATATTTACATAGGAGGCAGTGACCAAAAAAGCATCCATCAACACCGAGCGTCAGGACTGGATTATAATTTTATATACTTATTCTTAAAAATCAATATATGTTATTTTTCCCTTTCCTTTCTCCCTTGGACCCCTCCTATATACCCCTCCTTAGTTCTGAAATTTATTGCCTCTTTTTCTCTAATTGTTGTAAGCACGAAGATCTAAATATAGAAATACAATTCACTTAGTTCCTATAATGTCACTTGTATATTTATTTGTTTTCAAGGCTCACCACTTGATATTGTATAACCAATCGGTGTGGTCTTCCCTGAGGAAGACTATTTCTCCAGCTTTCAGTATTCCACAATTGTCTGTAGTTCTTAGTCTGGGCTTGTTTTCATTGACCATGTTCAGGTCTTGTTTTGGTAGGAAACACTTGACACTTTATGGGTATATCTTCTCTTACAAAAGCATTTAGTAACATAAAAAGTATATTGCATATTGGCATACTAATTTAGCTGACATTACTCTTGCTGTGCAAACATTGCTGACTAACTACTCTGATTGTATCATAATAAACTCTTGATTTTTTAAAATATGGTCTGAATATTATGGAGAAAAGAGATATGCCAAGTAAATTGTATCAAAAACCATTATCAAAAATAAAATACAAAATGATTTTAAAAAGATTTGGTTCTAATTCAAGAAGAGAATTGTCATGGAGCAATGAAATGCCATGAGATGAATTATTTGTGTCTGAGCTGTGAACATAGGAGTGTTCTTTTCTTCCTTATCTTTAAGGCTGCTCACAGATCTGGAGACTTCATTGCTTGCAGATCTGGAGACTTCATTGCTTGCAGATCTGGAAACTTCATTGCTTGCAGGAAGGTCAGCCCAGCCAAGAAGGGCATAGAGCAAGTTCACCCTTGGGCTCAAGAGAGAGCTGGTCCAGGTACCTCTCTGTTTTAGAAAGAAGGTTCTAGGGAGCTATTTCCAGAACCCTCCCCTATCCCAGTGAGGATGAGAGAATAGAAAGATGAATCCTTAATTTAGTCTCATGACTCCTCCTTTACCTGGGACTGTGCCAAGAATTACCTAGTCAATGGCCATACTACATCTCTTTGTGTAATTGAGGGATGGGGAAGGGGAGGAGAGCCATGACTGTCACTCAGCTAATGACAAGGACATCCTTATTTTATATTGCAAGCAGAGTTATTGTTATGTTATAGATATCAGTTATGTGGGAGGATATTCAGATTCCAGGGAAGGCAAATTGGGAAGGCAGTTGTCAAATTAGAAATATATATATGCATGTTTACCTCTGAGCTACTTCCCTCTGAAAATTTAATTATTCATAGACGAAAGCAATAAAAACAGTACTTGAACTTTTCCTATATTTCTAAACTTTTTCTAAACTTATTCTTTTTATAATATTCCTCATGGATTAGTAATCAACTGTGGTAATCAGTTTTCTTGGGAAACTAAGTCATTTCACTACAGAGATTGAAAAGTCCCATGGTCAACCATCAACAAACTGGAGACCAAGAAGAACAGCTGTGTGCAATTCCTCATTCAAAAGACCGTGGACATCAAGAGAACTAATGGCTTAAGTTACATCTGAAAAGATGGCAGCCGAGTGAGCCTAGTGCTGAGAATTCATTCTGAGTCTGAAGACCAGATCGATATAACCAGTGTCTGTATCTAAGTATCCAAACGGAGTTCCCTGGATCTTAATTCCCTCACACTGTGGAAGGCAATTAATTTTACTGAATTTCCCAGTTTCAATTTTAATCTTATCTAGAAAATACCTTTACAGACACATCCAGAATAGTATTTAGCTGATGACTGGATACTCTGCAGTCCAAACAAGTTAAAACATAAAGTTATACATTACAGTCATCAATTTGTACCCACCCAACTGTTGCACGAATCCTAACTGGTCTTAATAAAAACCTGGAGCCAGATATCAGGGTGAAAGCTGAAAGATCAGAGAAGCAAGCCGCAGCCACAACCTCTTACCTCACCAATTTCACAGCCTGAAAGAGTGTTCCTGGCTCCTCCTGCCTTATATTCCTTTCTCTGACTAGCCATATCACTTCCTGTCTGAACCTTCCTAGTCCTGGGATTAAAGGTGTGTAATCCCAAATGCTGGGATTAAAAGTGTGTGCTACCACTACCTGGCTCTGTTTCTCCTTTAGACTGGATTAATCTCATGTAGCACAGTATGGCCTTGAACTCACAGAAATCCAGACAGATCTCTACCTCTGCTTCCTGAGTGCTAGGATTAAAGGTGTGTGCCACCACTGCCTGATCTATATTGTTAACTCTATGGGTGGCTCTGTCCTCTGTTCTTCAGGCAAGTTTTATTTCTTAGATTATAAACAATATATCATTACATCCTACTTTTGACAAATGGCTTTTTATCATATTATAGATATGTAATCTAGGAAGACACCAAATGTCTTCCTCTAGTATATGGCAGAATGACTCCTTTTTCCCAATGAACTTTACTTTGCTTAGCCATTGAGTACTTAGTCATTTTCAGTGATCAAACTTGAACTCTATAAGACTTTATGGGCTCACATCCCATCTCTATCATTACTTAGATGATGGAACTCAAAAAGTCACCTCCTAAGTGTTTCAGCTTCCATGTGTAGAATTGATGCCAAAATATTTTTTATGATAATATTGCATGAGACAAGGCCAATAAGACACAAAATACTGCTTAAGTTAGCAGGAATCAAGCAACTTACTATTCAATTTTTATTCTTGTTATATAGTTGCACTTTGATCTGATGAAATTGCTTCATTACTAATCCAAGATGGATACAGTTATTATTAATTTTTTTCTGTCAGCCACAATTCTGATTGCCATTCAAATACCTCTTTTGTTATCATTTTGCCCTTTACTAAGTGATTGTTTATTGTTGAACAACTTGTGAATTTGTGTTCTGTACACTTCTATTGTTATCACCTTAGTTTATTTTGGTGCTAATATAGCTTTTAGTTGCTGTTCTTATGACCTCTCCAGTTCATTCTCTGCCCTTGCACCAAGGCAAACTTTTAAAAACATAATTTGTTGCATTTTTAATCATGTTGATATTTGAAACTCTTCATAGCTTCTTATTGTTCCCATGATAAAGTCCAAAATGTCTCCTCTCACTATCATGCACTGTCTGACTTAGAAGCCGCCCATAGCTTCGGCCATCATCATTCTCCAGGAGAGTTTTCTTTTAGTTTATTGGCTGGTTAATATCGGTATGCTTTTACGTTTTTAAGTATCAAAAGGGACTCAGGCTAGTTAAGGAGATGAGAATCTACAAAGGCAGAACCTCCTTTTCAAACGGCATTCTTCCAATTGCATCATCAAAGCACAACTGTTAATAGCCTGGTCATGGAGTAGGAGGAATTGGGTATTATAGTCAGCATTTGTTGAAATTGGATTTTCCTTCTATCTTGGCACTTTATAGTTTTCAAAGCTGATTCACACCCTTTCCTCTCATCTATCTCTCGGAGCTCTGTGAAGCACGAAAGGCTGGGATTATGACTATTTCTTTCATTGTAGAAATGGTGAAACTTGGGCCTGGAAGGAGAGGTAACTAAAGTTCATTCTATCTTCTTCATGGACAGAAGAGGCACACAAGGGTTTTTCTGCTTTTTGTACATGTAGCTGGTCATTTACCTGTGCTAGAAAACCACACAGAGGGTAAGCCTTCTGGGTTCTGGAACCATCTTCTCAGTTTAATCCTTTTACGATATTTTGGGATCCCAAGTGGAGCATTATTCCTACATCTCCCTATGTAATACTCTTGACAAAGACAGGAAGAGTCTGTTCCCGGTTTTTCCTCCAATTTGTTATTTAGTCTTCAGTATTTTTTATGGGACTTTAATGTTTTTTATAATAACAAGTCTAAAGATATTTTCTGCATAATTCCTGCCTTAGGTATTGTGTTTAGAAAATCTTTCATATAGAAGAAACAATGTAGACATTTACATACTAGGTTCTCAGATCTTTTCCTTGTTTTAAATTATTTTCTTTCCATATTGTGTATTTAAATAGGTTTGGAAAGCTCTAGCCTATGGTCAAATCTGGTCCATTGTTTGCTTTTTTTTTTTTTAGAACAATTTTGTTGAAGCACAGTGACCCTTGTCTGTTGAGATTTTTATCTATGGTGGCTTTGTATGTCTGTAGCAAAACTGAGTAGTTATGCTAGAGACAACATTGTTTGTAGACACTAGACCCTTTAGCACCCAGCTCTTTTCATGAAAAGGTTGCTGACCTCGGCTTTAATTAATCTAGAATTAGCTAATACTGTTTGTTCACCTGTTACCTATTTTCATCCAACGGCTAGTAGTTTTCTGAACACTATTCACCAAAGTAATTATAATAATCTGAATGTAAACCTGAATTGTGTTTATGTTTCAATTGTCAGAACTCATGAGTATTGCTTTATTTGGTAAAAGGAGCCTTGCGAAGATGGATACGGTGGCACACACTTGAAATCTCAGCATTTGGGAGGGTAAGGCAGGAAGTTCCCAGGTTTGAAGCTATGTGGGCTGCAAAATTTGGCCTTGTCTCAGAAGGAGTAAAATGAGTAGGGAGACTTGGCAGATGTGATGAAATTGAAGATCTTGAAATGGGGCGATTCTGAATTACCCAGGTAGAATTCATGTAATCATCATGGTGATTTTAAGAAGGCTACAGGAGAAAAGTTGGAGAAGGGGAAATGATGATGGGAGTGGATATGAGTGATGTGTTTTAAATATGGACAAATGAGCTATAAGTCAAATACTTCACACAACCGTTGGAAGCTATAAAAGCCAGGGAACTAGATTTTCTTCTCAGAATTTCTAAAGTGGAGCAATGACGTAATGATGTGAAATTATTTTCAGCATTCTGTTTTTTTTTTTCTTTTTTAAGCTACAAGATAAAAACTGTGTTCCCAGGGTTGGGCTATAGCTCTTGCCTTGCATATTTAAGGCCCTAGGTTTAAGCCCCATTACTGCAAAGGAAAATTGTTTTCCCACTATATATAAAGAGAATTTGGGGGAAAAAAGCCTCAACTCTTAATGCTATTCTGTAGATCTTCAAGGTTGGCTCCTCAATGAGCACTTGCCTCCCTCATCTTTGTCACAAGATTTGTGGTGACCCAGACATCAGGGGCATCAGTGCCCACCAGCTTTGGCTTTTGGATCAGTGGCAGCAGTGGTGGGGTCTGTAGTAGTTTCAGCCATGACACTTTGCACATGATCCAGCGCTAGCATTATTATAACCCACAGAGGCACCTTGGTAACCTCACCTATGACCACGATCAGTTCACTAAGCAATAAGCACTGATGTATCCTTGATGTACTTCTTCCACCAGTTGAGCTTGGGGGCTGAGGAATAACTTAGTCTTTTAGATGGTACGCTTGAGCGACCAAGAACTGTAAGTCTGAAGGCTCTTCGATGACAGGATTAAGGTGGGCTTCATTTTCAAATGGCCAGTGGTGGATGGGTTGCCAGTGCCTTGGACAGTGTTAAGAATGATATCTTGTTAGAGACATGTTGAATGTTGAAGAAAATAGATCTGAAGGAGTTTGACTTTGATATCTCGTTGGGTATACATGACCTGGAAACCATGGCCAATGAGAGTCTGGCTTGTTAGATGGCACTTGTGATCTTTTGCTCCCATGCTGCACCTCTTTGCTCTGATGAGAAGTCGTCTTCTTCAGACTATGTATCCAGTTGGCTATGTTTGAGAAATTTTAGCAGAAAGTAACCATATTTCCCTTTTTCTTCTGAAAACCATTTCCCCAGGTCTGGTCCTCCAAACCAGATTACTCCTTCATAAACAAACAGTGAAAAGAAAGTATCTGAGGCAGTTAGAGGACCTTATCCCATTTCTAAGTTAATCTAATGGAAGATGCCTCACCCTAAAACAGCAGTAGCATGAGTGCCAAATCCTGCCTGCGCTCTACCCAGCACAGGTCCTCTGACTCTAATTGCTCTTCCCTTTTGTCTCTCTGCCCCATAACTTAGAACTGTCTTGAAGACGGTAGGTGTACAAGTAAAACAGGAGAAACTGGTCCCAAAGCTGAAAAATAAGGAGCATAACAGAGTATCAGTCATCAGCCTGTGCCCAGAGAAGAGGGTAGAGAGGGGGTTACTCACAGGTTAATATAAAGAGTTAGACATGAAAAACAAGATGTGAGAGAGAAGGCAGTCTATAGCCAGCTCAACCTGAACACACTCACACACAACTGCAAGAAAAGGTACAGTCTTTGATCAAGAGATCACTATCTTACCGGACAGATGAGTTCACAAAACAGAGAAGAAGGAAGTGAGGGTTGTGTGTACTTCTATGTAGCAGTCCAATGCTGAAGCCATATTGTAATAAATTCTTTTCTAATGAAAGCACAAAATTTCAAAGGAAAGACGTGCATAATTAAAGCAAAAAAAAACCCCCATACAATTATGTTCACATGTGAATATAAAAAGGAGTAAGAAAGACATGAATTAATATGTCATAAAATGCTATGAGCTATTTTCATTACCTTTCTCAACCCTGTATTTGTATGTGATATGCTTGTTTTTTCTAAATATAAACTGTTATTAAAAATTCTTCCTTTTAATCCTCACTGATATTCTAATTGACAGTATAAACCCACTTAGATGCTCACCAAAATGATTATCTACCCAAACAATGCTGCATGTAAAGTTTGACACAGCTTGGGAGCAGCAGATAAAAGAGGACATTTGAGACATTCCATAGAAGCCATGTAGAATTTGTGCCTAGGATTGAAGGATGTTCCAGTGATGGATGTAGCCAAATCATGGTGCTGGTTGAAGTGAATGAAATCTTCAGAGGAGGTAGTATAAATGTCCAGATGTTTCTGATGATGTCACTATATGCTGTTTCTTTTTGGGTGCTCACTTTGAATCAAAGTAGAAAAACTACAAAGGTCTAACTGCACGGAGACAAAGCCAGCTTTTCTCTGATCCTTTCTGAGACACAGAACTAATTTTATTATCCCCACATCGTGGTTAGCTTTATTCCAAACTCTTGCAGTAAAAGAACAGCAGGGCTCTCTTTGGCGCTGGGAGAGACCTGATGTACACTCCCTTTTGGTGCATTTTGGACATGTTGACTGATCAGCTGTGGATGCAGCTGTCTGGTAAGTATATTCAGAGGGCTTTTCTGGCTTACACTTCTCTTTCTTGCAGGCACATCTTCCTGTCTTCCTCATGACCACTGCAGATGAGCCAGTAACAGTGCAGAAGGCTCATAGTGGACTTGTGCCACAGAAATGCACATGCCCTACCAGGTTTTACCTTAATCTAAGGGAGACATCATAGAGTGATTCTCATGGACAGAAGGAAATGGTACATGAAAAGAAAAAGGTCTGATGCCCACTTTGTCATCTGGACAAATTTGGCTTATTCTTCAACACTCAACATAATAATGTCACTCTTCTGGGAAACATTTTCAGGAACAGCCAGCCCCTTTCTCCTTGTGAGGTATTCTGTGTTTGTGCAGTGGTAGACTCTGGGTGTCCTTTCACCTTAAGCTTAGCATGGTACACCTGTGATGTTCGTTTGTATATTTCTTACACTGAGAATTAGTATTGGGGAAAAGAGCTGTCTATTTTATGTTTGTCTTTCCAATGACAGACCAATAAGGAAGGAAAGGAAGCACTCATTGTTTTATTATGGGGAAGATGCAGAACAACATTTATAGTTTATATTTTTTTTCTATTTCTATGATGGTGTGAACACTGTTCTAACAAGTAATATCTATCTATCTATCTATCTATCTATCTATCTATCTATCTATCTATCTATCATCTATCTATCTATTTGCCTATCTATCATCTAGCCTGTCTCCCTCCTTCTCTCTTTCCCTCCCTCCCTCCTTCTCTCTCTCCCTTCTCTCTCTCTCTCTCTCTCTCTCTCTCTCTCTCTCTCTCTCTCTCTCTCTCTCTCTCCCATCTCTTTTTTGGAGTCTTGTCAGCTATTCTCTTAGAATAAAGATTTAAGTCCTATAAAACAAACAGAGGACAATTAGTGAGTTTTAAGTGTGTCAACCCACGAAGGTAATTTCCTTTCTTCCCATGCCAATTTGGTAAAAGTGGTTCTCCGGGACTGCATAATTACAGATGAATGACAGTGAATTGCTTGGACAATAATTGGTAGGAAGTACAATTATGAGAAGTCATTAGTGGGAGAAAATGAATAGTTGGTTGCTTAACAGGTCAACGTTGAAAGCCCAATGTGGTTAAGCATTGTATTAAATTACAGGCTTTGCCATTTAAGCATATTTATAAATCACTGATCTTTCTAAGCTGTATTTTTGCATAATCTTTGATTTGTGGTACAGTACAGGAGCTGCCCATTGTGGGTTTCAGGGGTTCAATGAAGAAAACAGTGCACATTTGAAATGTACAGTGCTCTCCAGACCAGGGGGATCAGCTGACCTACTTTACACAAATAACATTTACAAAGTATTGCATATGGTATTTAGAGAACCCAAGCTAAGTCTGTACAGTTGGTGTATTTTTCTGTTTAGAGGCTGTGAAGTGTGTTAGCCATCTAGTTCCTTGGTCCTCGATTTAGAAGTCCCAGGTTCAGAATTCAGAACTGATATCTCATTGCTTGTAATCATGTCCAGGAGGAGTTGTGGTTTTCTATCTGTACAATCTGTTAAAACAGCAATAATACCAAAACTAAGAAGAAAGTCACAATAATGCTATCTTTACCCTTCCTTCATAAAGAAAAAAAAATCACTCAACATAGTGTCTTAATTTTCTTTTTTTGGTGGCTGTAACAAACACCACAACTAGAAGCAACTTAGTGAAGAAAAGATTTATTTTATTGTACTTTCAGGACACAGTCCACCTTTTATCAGGTGACGAACTCAAGGCAGGAACCAGGAAGCAGGAACTGACACAGAGACCATGGAGGAATGCTGCTTACTGCCTTTCTCCCTCTGACTTGTTCTCAGCCCATTTTCCTATATAGCCTAGGATCTGCCTGCTCTGGGGTGGCACCATGTACATTGGACTGTGCCCTCTCATATCAATCAATGACAAGAAAACTTGTCCAACTGAGACTCTGTCATGTAACTCTGGGCTCTGTCAAAATGATAGCTGAAGCTCATTAGGTGAGAGAGATTAGGATTGTTCTAATTCTTCAATAAATGTAATATTTTTATGCTTCTTATGTAGTGTATATAGTATGTTCACTCAGGTACATGTTTACTGGGCTTTGCATATAATATAGATATTTTAAGTACTGTGAGTTGAATGCTAACCTGGCATCCAGTTGTGTTTGGAATGGGGACATCCATAAATGCCATACAAAGTAGTAGCTCTGCATTCCTGTTACCAACTGCTGATGTGGGAGGCAAGGTTTATCCCCTGTAATAACTACAGAATGATTTAGTGCTAACAAACATGGTACTGGCTATATAGCTTAGGAACTGTCTTGGATTCCCAGGTCTCCTTGAATCTGCTCAGCTTGTCAGTATTTCATTAGTGATAACAAAATTCATATTGCCCATTTCCTTCAGCTCTCAGAACATGCTGTTTTCTTTTCACACTTCCATCTGCTATATGGGTGTACTTGTTATGAACTGCATGGGAAGCTGGCAAATGAGTTTGTCTGCTCTGTTCACCACAAGCCACCTTTCATGACAGTTTCCTCTTGCTTTGACTGTCTTTGTCATTGTTGTCTTCTGTTCAGGAATTTGGGAGGTACCACCTCCTTACCCCTGCTGTGTTAGCTACCCTGAGAATACTGGACATGAGTGTCCAAGGGTGGAGGTTTCCATTTCTCCTATCTGCTCAAACCCTAAGGTGTGGGAGAGAACGTTAATGCACAATAAAGCTCAGTGATGCCCTTTCGATGGCATAGAGTCTAACTTAATTGCATAGACATTCAAATTTTGAGGTGCTTGCTTCCCTATGTTTTAATATATATGTATACTTATATATGTATATATAACATATACACGTATATATCATTTTATATATATGTATATATAGTGTGTGTATGATATACATGTATATGTTTCCTGAGCAGCTACTATGTGCCAGACACTGTGAATGGCTTTGGTGTTGTCATAGTGAACAAAATAGACATTGCTTTTGCTGCTGTGTTTAGTGCGTGAGACAGACAGGTAGTTGCAGCATTCAAGGCCAAGTTACAGTTGTGTCAAGTACTAGACAGAAGAGAGGTGTGGTAATGTGACAAATTACAACACAGAGCTAGACTCTCCAGGAGGTCTAGGAGACTTGCTTTATGCTCAACAGTAATCACTCTAAAGAACTCAGCATGCTCTCCCGAGAGAATCTGAGGTAGAGAACAATCAGATATAAAATGATTCTGAGAGCCTTTTCATGTTCGTCCTTAGGTTCAGTGTGGCTATGTGTAGTTTATATGGGTAGAAAAGAGCCCAGATCCGACACATGCTGTGCCGTGACTGTAACCCTTGTTTTTCTTATTTGCTTCTTCATACTATCATATTCTTTCATACGAAATGACTCACATCAATGGCTTACCTACTACTCACTTTGCTTGTGTAGGCTTAACCCCAGATACGCTCACTAATTGCTCTATCAAATGCTCTGCATTATTCTTAGGAGTATGCAGGAAGAGGTAGAGAACAGAAGGTAGCTGAAGTGTTCTCTGAAACTCCAGGGAAAAGTTAGGTAGTGACCTCCTTCTGAAGGGTGGGTCTAGAAAGATTGTGAGGGTTAGAACTGACAACGAGGGAGACCACGTTAGGAGACAGATGATTTTCTTGGGATAGAAATGTCCTTACTAAGTCAGAAACTGTAGAACAGGGTCTACTGTGAGGGATTTGGGGGGGGGTTAAGAAAAGAATTTGGGGTTTTATTAATGGGGTCTGAAGAGAGGTACTACAGGTGAGCCAACAGAGAGATTGGACTAACATGAGTCAGCAAAATCATTTTTTAGGCATATGATAAAAAATGGTTAGAAAAGATCCATATGCAGAAGGTCTAGCTTGGGTGATTATTGCAATTATTTTGACATCTTGGGTTTGAATGTTTGTAGCTCACAAGAAGGTCAATATCTATTGTAGATGAAATTAAGAGGCTGGAACTCAGAATGTGTCCAGGTTTCATACCTTAATCATACACAGAGAGAATGATACTTTTGTAAAGAAAATAAATGTTATGAAATAATTTCGCTACATTGAAAGACTGTTAATTCAGTGGACTAAACCTCTGAATTGTAAGCCAGCCCCAGTGAAATATTTTCCTTTATAAGCATTGCAGTGGTCATGGTGTCTCTTTACAGCAATAGAATCCTTAACTAAGATAACCATCACCAGAGAAGCTTTCTCCTGTAGGAGATGGGAACCAATATAGTGACCCTCAATGGGACAATGTGCAGAGAGTGAGCAACCTTGGAACACTCAGCCCTTAATGGGATGTCTTCTTCAAACCCCTTCTTTTCTGGGCTCAGGGAACTCCGAGGAATAGGAGGTAGAAATATTATAAGAGCCAGAGGGAATGGGAGATACCAAGAAAACCATGTATTTCAGACACAAAAGAAAGATGAAAATATGGACTCACAGAAAGCATACATAAAGTCTGTGCAAGTCTAAGCCAAATGGGGTCCAATGCTGAAAGCAGACATGGACACCAGCTCCTGTACCTAACCCAGAGGCTATCAACAATTGATAACAACTTGTTAAAAAATGTTTTCTCCAATGGAGTCTCACTGGGTATACAAACCACACTTAAGAGTAAACCCCTGGCCACCAGTAGATGAAAGGAACCAATGTTACTTTGTTTTTTTAAATAATTATTTTTATAATTTTAATTTTATAACAAATAAAATTATAATTTAAAATTACAGTTATTTTTGTAATCTCAAAAAAAAGAAAGACTGTCAATATTTGAAAGGATTTTATGTGAATAGTTAAATATGTACTTTAAAATTCCCTGAGTTTCTTTGTTGATTTTGACCTGACCATTTATTTTTGGTTGTGAACCTAGCCTTTAATGGCTTAGCCATCTCTCTAGCCCTTGACCATTAATTATAAGAATGATTAGCTGATAAATACTTTTGTTGTCTTCAATTTGCTTCTTTATGTGCTTTACCTTTGATACATAGTCATGTATGTAGCCAATAAAGAACAGGTTAGAGAAATTCACACATATGTATACACAAATAAATAAACTTTATTTCATTTTATTATTCCCAAGGGTTAAGATGTACAAACAGGGAATAAAATTAAAATTATTTTCTTTGGGGATGATTTATGCCTTAATTTCCACCTGCCCTATAATTAGAAATTTTGAACTCTGTAAATGTTTTTTAAGATAAAATTATTGCCTTGGTAAACTTCAGAAATTACATCATTAACCCCAAGACCTTTCTCAGCCTAGAACAACATGGCTGGTACAAGTGTCTGTGCACACACAGACAAATAAATAAAGAGGAAAGTTTAAAATAATTTGAAAATGATTTATTGTCGGCCACCCCTGCAGTTAGGAATTCAAGTATTATTACTTTACTTCAGTGCAGCAGAGGAGGACAGCAACTTGCTGTGGGCTAAAGGTAAATGATGATCTATTGCAGAGGAGGAAGGGGATGAACTGAGGAAAAGGGGAAGGAGTGGGGTGTAAGCAATGTGTTTTCTGAACTATTGCTTCACACAATGCCTTCAAAAATTTCCCTTGACCTCTGCTGGAAAATCCCAGTGTAAATGGTGAAGCAAATGGCATTCTTAAATCTTTGATCGTTAAGGGCATATGTGCTTGGTATGGCAAGGGTGATCAGGGGGTGTTAAGTCTCCTGCATCAGCTGCTTGATAATCTCATCCCAGAGGTACCTGGTTCCAGTTCGAAGGGATCAATTAACACACAAAACGCTAAGGTGACTCTTCAAAAGTAATCTATACTGCTCACAGCATTTGTGGGCTAAAACCTCATGTCATAAATGAATTATGGAGTTCTATAGTAGAATAAAATATCTACATATTTGAAATAAAAGTGAAGTAAAAGCTCATTTTTCCAAACACAAAGTAATACAGGGAAGGAAAGAGTAAGCCCTAACATTTGCCAATGTCTCTTATACAACAAGGTTTGCACTGGATATTTCATTAACTAGCATCTCATTAAACTATCCTCAACTCCATGCTGGAAGTTCATCTACTTCTCAGTGTAACTGAGAAAACTGAAGCCCACCTAGACATATTTCTCTATGTTAAGACTAGCTCACATATAAATTTTATCTAGTGGTGGCTCTTAGGTTTTCCACCTCACTATGCTGTCCTTGGCTGTTTTTATGAGCCCCTCTTATAAAATCATATCCTTGTTAACAATTAAAGTATTTAAACAAGTTTTCTCTCGATTTCAGGTTCAGTTCCAGAAGTTACTGTCACCTACCTTCGAGCAGCTGCATGTGCAGGAGACACAACGTTGGTTCTGGAGGAAGCTGTGGACTGGCACCCTGGGGATGAGGCTGTCATCATCAGTGGAATGAGTTTTGAAGGTGCTGGACCAATGGAAGAAGTTGTTGTTGTGGAAACTGTGCACAATACATACCTCCATCTCAGGACCCCCTTGAGGTACTCAGATTTCAGCTTGGATAGGTTCACATGGAGGAAGATGAGGTCTTACACAAATTGGGCTCTGGATATTTATCTCTTGATGAGATCCACTAGCATTAGATAGTGCCGGACATCTGGAAAGGAAAATAATAAAGCATAAATGTTATGAAATGAACATTTCTTGAATACTTTCTCTAGTGGGAACCTAGAATCTCTGCCTTAGCAAGTGGTTAGTACATAATTCCCAAATGCTATGATAGATGCGTTTTACAGATGTAAATATGGCACATTTACAGGTATTTGAGTGTCTAAAGAAAGAGACACTCCCCAAAGAAGAATCTACTTACTATTCCTAATAAGATGTAGAATCATGTTCTCAAGTGCATCTTCCTCTCTTGTTTTTGTCAGATATTCTTACAACTTCACAGAGAACTGGGTAGCTGGAAAGAATCATATTTTGAAGGCTACAGTGGCTCTTCTCAGCAGAAACATTATCATCCAAGGAAATCTCACTCTTGAGAGGGTAAAGCGCTTCCATTCCTGCCAGGAGGCCAATGCTGCTAAAGGTAGAGATGCAGTTTGATAGAAAACCCAGAGTGATTAAGTGTTCTCACTGCCTAACAATATGTGACAGGGCCATTGGTTGGTCTTCTTCATTAGAACATACTGTTGGTCTTTGAGTGTTCATATTATTCCATAATTTTCAGAATCCTTTTGGTAAATTGTCATTTCATCCCTTTCCCTACTGACAGGCAAAAGAAATAGACAAAAGGCAACAAAAGGCAAAGGAGATGATTTAATAATTTGATCCAGGAAAACTTGTGCTAATGATAAACCAGGACAGCTGGGATGCTTAATGATTTCTTTAATTCCAGGCTTCTCCTAAGATTCTCAAGAAAACTATGATTCCAGAATCAAAGGCTTGGGCAGTTCATTCTTATTGATTAGATTTGCACCTCCTCCCCTTTGGGGGTTTGTTTTCTGAGTGACCTACCACATACTCTAGGTAAAGGGGTAACGGAGCCAATTCATCTTCTGGTAGAATAGCAGGTACTGAATCACACTGATGTGCCTATTAAACATCTATTTCAGGGATGGTTAGTTTAGGAGGTTATGTTTTGGTTTCCCAGGCTGTAGATTATGAGGCTTTCACATGCTGTGAAGATATCATTTGTCAACTTTGGTCCAGGATGGTGTGGGTGTCAAGGATGACTTCCAGGCATGAGCTGTGGATGGATGATGAGGCTTTTACTGTGCTGGGAAGAGGAGAAGGTTTTGGGATAGGATGGTGGTGGTAAACATGAGTTTAATTTTGTACACGTTGAAACTGAGAGGGCAGGCCAGAATTTGAGCAAAGATGTCTGATAGTGTCTGGACCTTAATAGAAGTATCAAGGCTAGAGTTAAAGATTTCAGAGATATGTACATAGAGGTGCAGTTCACTGTGTTGTGATGCAAGGGGTTGTTAACAGTGGACAATGAGCATGACCTTACTCCTTTCCACTCAAAGTCATCAACTAACAAATATGTAATTTGGTAAAAAGAAAAAAAGTTTGGATAAAAGTAGGTTAGGGCTGATTGACTACCACCTTCACAGTTCTGCCAAATTGGGATCATAATTGGGCTAAAACATACAAACACACAGCATCTCTTTACCTACTGCTTAGAGGACAATTCTGCAAAGGATTAAGCTCTGTAATTCACCACCTCTTTTGTTGGTTATTGATATGAACCTTAGTGCAGCAATACAGATGGCCGTGTGGTTGTGCTGGTTAGTTTTTGTTGTCAGTTGGACAGAACCTTCAGTCACCTGAGAAGAGGTAGCCTTGTTTAAGGAACTACCAATATTAGATCGATCTTTGGCCATGTTGGTGAGAGACTGTTTTGACTGAAGATTGGCTTACCCCACTGTGGGAAGCACCATCCCTAGGTGAATGAGTATGGGCAGTATAAGAAGGCTACCTGAGTATGAACCAGAAAACAAGCTGGTAGTCTGTGTTCCTCCATGGTCTCTGCTTGAGTTGCTTGAGTGCCTGCTCTGACTTTCCTTAAAGATGGACTGTGGCCAGGAAATGTAAAATGAAACAATCTTTTCTTAAATTGCTTTTGGTCATGGGCTTATTACAGCAAAAGAAAGCAAGCTGGACCAATAATTATGTCTGAATGAAGTTTACTTTGTTTCTTCTTTCTATGGTCTCCAAAGTAACATGGCTGATACCGAATCAATTCTGAAGGTGACCTCTCCATTTTGAGATTCTTTCCCATTGTGTCGCATGTCGGCAGAGAATATTCTGAGTGCTGGTTTCTCAACACTGTAGCAATGGCAGTTTGCATTCAGCACAGGTCACTTTTCTGTCCTTAGTAGGAAGATAGCTGGGGAAGCAGATTGGTACCAACTCTCAGTAACTTTTCTGGAACCCTCGGTTTGCATTCAGCACAGGTCACTTTTCTGTCCTTAGTAGGAAGATAGCTGGGGAAGCAGATTGGTACCAACTCTCAGTAACTTTTCTCAAACCCTCGGTCCTGTTACTGGAGATACTTTTGCTAAATCCCCCAACACACAACAGCATATTGAAGGGGAACCCCATTGGGTACTTTAAGACTGTAAGCACTATGGTAGGATTCAGTACTCAACATCCATGAGAATTATCAAATATGAAAAAGCCACTTTATTACACCTTTCCTATGGGTTATCTTTTGTGTTTAAATCAACACCACTATAATTGGTATAATTGTAATCTGCCCCTTTCTGATAGGAATTAAGGTGGTTGTGTGTGTGTGTGTGTGTGTGTGTGTGTGTGTGTGTGTGTGTGTGTGTATAGGGGGTATTTCCAGAAATAAGAGAGCAAGGGGCAATATCATATCCTAGTTATTTGATCTATTTAAAGAGTCCACAGGGTCTAGTTATTTGATCTATTTAAAGAGTCCACAGGAACAATGAAAGAAGAGTGTTGGATGGCTTGTCCTTTGTAGCCATAGAGCCTTGCAAACAGAGATTTGTCTAGAAGCATGCTTAAAGTTTCCTTTGGACATCATTCTGTGTTTCAGGTAACCTAAAGCACTGTTTGTACTCTAAGAGTGAAAAGATGCTGGGAGCCAGGGATCTGGGGGCCAGAGTAATCATTCAGTCCTTCCCAGAGGAGCCCAGCTTGGTCAAGCTGAAGGGAGTTCAGTTTCAAGACCTGGGGCAGGCCTTCCATAAGCACCTGAGCTCACTCACTCTGGTGGGAACTATGAGAGGTAAGGGACCAAACCTTGGCCTTCCGGGTTTTCTTCTTCTATGTTGATGGTACCGCATGATGGTGATATGTGGGACTGACAAGTTCAGAGGTGGATAAATGTTTACAAGATATATATATATATATATATATATATATATATATATATATATATATATGCTTTTCAAACTTCAGTACCTGAATTAATCGCACATGGAGCTTACTAAATTCAGATAGACACTCATCAGAGCAACTTGCACATGTGAGGAGGTGTTAGTGGTTCAAGTGCAAGCATGTTCTGATGGAGCGATGTTTTGATAGAGAGTCAGAGTTGGGAAAAAATCCCAGACAGTGTTTCTGAAAGAAGCGATCATTAATGAGTTAATTTATAGGTGTTAATTTGTATTCTTATAAGAAACTAGAGATTTTGCTCTATAATCAACATAAAGTGTTGCATAAATACGTATTTTACAGTACTGACAAACAGACCCAACACTTACACCTTACCTTTAAATGAAGACTCATTATACTAGATATATATTAGTGAAACAAAAGCAACCCTCCTCCAATAGAATACATAGACAGGAAGATGGCTCTTAGGGCTTTTAACCTGAGTCACCACACTATGACAATGCTGTCCTCAAAATGTCACTCTAAAAATCAGAACTCCAAGTTAATGACTCATTTTTAGTTTACTGTAGTTATTCTCTTTTAGCTTTACAAATATGCAAGTTAACGGATATAGTATAATTTTAAGGTTAATTTCTTGTAATTTTCCTAAGACACATAAAGATATCAAGGGACTGTGGATATAGATTGTGCAGTTTAGCATGTGTAAGGTCTCTCACACACAAACACACATACTATTGAATATGCATGTTCTGGATTGTTTTTTAGAACAGAGGAAAACGGACACTTTACTGATCTGTATTTTCTATATTATTTTTTACTTTCCAGATTAGTTAAATATTCCACAAAGCTTTCTTTGGTCAACAGCATGATAATCTTGGAATAATTATTTTCAAAATTAGATATGAGTGTTTAAACCTACTCAACAGTATAGCGAACATTTAAAAGTTCAGAAGAACACAAATAAAATATATGACAGAAAAAAAAATTTTGGGTCCTGCTTAAAGTAATTCCAGGAGTGTTTTATTGTTCCTTTTTGGAAGGAAATGCTTCAGACTTCTAATAATTGTTTTTTTCTTGAGAAGAAAAATGAAGCACAAACTGGTATTTCAAAAGCAAATGATTTATCTTTGCTAATTTTTATATTATCTGCAAAATACATTCAGTGTTAACTATCAGCCAATATTTTAACCATAGTTTTTTATTATAGTCCTATATGATTTAAGACCTGAATATTCAAGTGATTTATCTTAGAAAGATATTGTACCAATTACATAGTTCTCATATGATAAAAGTCATAATTGGATTATAAAGTTAACTAATATATCTTGACTGACATAGACTATATTTCATTTTTATTCAAATTTATTAATTGTGCAAACTAATGGGTTTCTTTATGACATCTCATTCATGCATATAATATACTTTGATCATCTTCAATCTGCTGTTATCATATTCTATCACCCAATCCATCTACTCTTACTCCAAGCCTTCCTTCTACTTTCATGGATTATTTTGACATGGATTATTTTTAAAACAGTTTATTGTACATGTTATTATAAAGTTAAAAGAGAAAAAAACTGTCCATAGCAAAAATAGGCTTATTTTTAGAGAAACCTATGCTAAGAATGATAACTTTAAAATTTTGTTAGTTTAAAAGTAAGAAAAATAAACAAGATTATATGTATGTAATTCAGAATTTAGTTCCTAGAAATGCCCTATTTCTCCTCCTCCTTCCTCCTCCTTCCTCTTCCTCCTCCTTCCTCCTCCTCCTCCTCCTCCTCCTCCTCCTCCTCTTCTTCTTCTTCTTCAGGACAGAGTTCCTGTGGGTAGGTCTGACTGTCCTGAAACTCACTCTGTAGACCCGGCTGGTCTCGAACTCAGAGATATGCCTGTCTCTACTTCCTGAGTGCTAGGATTAAATGTGTGCTCCACCACTGCCTGGCCAGATATACCCTATTTCTATGTGTACAGCTGAACACACTTTTTTACTTTTCAACATGTAATTATGAGGTTCTGTTTTAATATGTATACGTAAGTGTGTGCACGTGCACTATACACATGTGTATATGGTGTTCCAAAGAAGAATAAGAGAAAGCAACACATATACCACCTGCATCCAATAAATGGCAGCATTCAATGTAGAACAGCCAGAAGTAATCAAGACAATGCCCACAAACAAATCCACAGGTCGATCTAGTCGAGGCAATGCTTCAGGTATGGCTCCCTTTTCTAGGTGTGTCATGTAGACAACCAAGATTAGTCATGGCATCAGCAATGAGTGTTTTGGTCCAAGCTGGCCTGGTATTCATAATCCAAATTATTGGCAGAACCAAAAATTGACCTGAGAACCAGGCATATGAAAATACAAGGGAAGTTGCTTCAACTATGCTGAAATAAACTGACATTTAGGAAAGTAGTTACTCAGCCTCAATATCTCATCTTTGTATCTACCCCAAAATAATGGTTTGTGCCTTGGACCCATCAACAAATAAATGTTTGCTACTGGCTACAGTTGTGCAGCACAGGATAGCATTTCTGTCAATCATGGCCCAGCCCACTGTGGCTAGTACTGTCCCTGGACAAGTGGGCCTGCGTGTACAAAAAAGTTAGCCGAGCATGGCCAGTGGGAGATTGAATGAGTAAATGGTGTTCCTCGGTGGTTTCTACTTCAGGTTTCTGCCTTGGCTTGCTCAGTGATAGACTGTAAACTGTAGGATGGAATATAAATCCTTTCATCCATAATTTACTTGTGGCCCTAGTATTTTTCACAGCCATAGAAACTAAACTAGAACAGCTGACAAGGTATAAACATTAATTTATAGCCCAAGAAATAATGGCTACAACTTTATATGCAAGTATAGTTTTAAAAAATCCTGGTTAAATCATATAAGACCTTGATGGCTGCTCTACTATGTTGTGATAAAGGACATTGAATAGGTAGAATTCTTGATAGCCATATGGCTTTGTGGCTTGGCCACTTTCTCTTTTTTTAGATGGATAACAATTTCTAACATTTGTGTCTTGAATTTCAACTAGTTTTCTGTTCAGGATCTAGTGGCCTTAGTTGTCCAATTTCTTGATTTGTTTGTTTTTTTCCAAATGATAGAGTTTCATATTTTGTGGAGAAATATTTTCTGGTCATGGTGCATTTTGTTTGGATGTGGTCAACAGAATCTGAGGAGACTCTGAGGTGTGAGCAAAATGTTCACCATCTTCTTTCCCATTCAGGTTCCTATCTCCAGAGCTGTTCAGTGTGGGGCTCCTATAGCAGAGGCCTTAGCATGCACAGAACCTGGGGCCTGAGGGTGGACAGTAATATATTCTACAAGATTATAGGCCATGCCCTGCTGGTGGGTAAGTACCTTTGCTTGGTTAATGTATGCATTCTTGAGTAGGATAGGCAGTCTTTCATAAATCATTCTCCAACATTGTTGAATTCCAAACTTAGAATATCATTATTTTGAGCATCACTTAATAGGACATAGCTTAAAATCCCAAATTCAAATTTACTCACCACTGAGTGACTTAGTAAACTGTATAAATGGGAAGCGAATCACTTGAATGTTGAACTCAGGTTAATAAACTTCTAATGGGAAGTTTTAAAATTTACTGCCACAAATTTTCCCATAATTCTAAGTCCACACACAGTCTCAGATGCTCAGGCTTGGATGTTGTTGACTAAAGATTTAAAAATTGAATTTGTGCATAAGTGTTTCTGTGGTAGGCTGGGGCTGCAGCTTCTGAACTGGCAGAACTACTCACTATTTTCTAACTTTCTCCCTTTAAGTTCATTACCAAACATCAATATTATCTTTAGATAATTAGAAGTCTCAGCTGACATCACACCACTCCCAGTAAACAATCCAGAATTTCTGGATGCATTAACAAGTGCCCTATCAGTGATTTCCACCCCAACTGACTTCCATAAACTCATCCTGGTCCTTTTCACTTCTTCCTCTGCACTGTCTTGAGGAAGGAGCTACTTTATTTCATTCTTCTGCCACATGGCTTTTGCATAAATTGTTTCTCTGCGTTCATGACAGCCACTCTCTTGGAACATTCTTTCTCTCCTACACCTCCAGGCTAGAACTTCTCAACTTAAAAGTCCATGTCACGTTCTGATTCCTCTTGTTTTACCACCAGGTTTTGTGACACTGTCTTCTTGTATCCTATAGTTCATCGTAGGCCAGTTGGCTGAAAGAAATGAACTGAGAAGCAGTCTTTGGCTTTGTCAGAATATAAAAGCAAACCATAGATTTGTGATGAAAGTAAGAATATAACTATGATTGTTAGTGTTTTATTTTTAAATGAGCCCTGTGATGTGATCTAGGAGAATGTATATGTTTTATTTAAGAATAATCTTTTGAGATAAAAGGCTGAAAAAGTTCTAATCTCAAAAGAGATGTTGCTTCATGAGGGACTGTGGATTTTATAAACTCATTTAAAAACAAACTCCAGTTTGAAGATAAGGAACATATATATGAGGTTATCAGGTGTATAAAATCTTTTGATTAGAAAAGGGTGGCCACAGAAGTCAAGCCAACAGATGCAGGCTTGACTCTGTTCTTAGTTTTCTCGGTGAAAATCTATGACTGCAAGCAGAGATTTAGGATGGCATACTAACAATTTGATTTTAGCAGAAAATGATACTGAATAAGCAATAAAAATCCTATAGGACGAATTCAGCCTTGGTTATTGTGGATTATTGGCTCTTGACATCCTTTTTATTGTAATCAAGGGAATTAAAATATTTAATTCACTATAAAGTTTTCTGTCATACCTAAAACAACCACAAATTCAGATCCATTAAATGACATGGGAATCTCAGGTAAAATAAAGTCCTAGCATTGAGGGGTTCTGTGGCACTGTCTACACACTATTGATCTGACCTAAATGAATAATACCTTTCTATGCCACATGATTGGGACATTCCATGCTCTTCTATTCCATTCTCATTGTGAGTGTGTCTGCCATATCCTGTCCAGCATGTTCCTTCAGAGCACATCTGCTCTTCTAGGAAAAGCAGTCTATATAATTTGAGAACCAGGTTGGGTTGGACACAGGCAGTGTGGCTTTTCATAATTATATTTTTATTAAATGTATTGATTGACATTTCTATGCACATATTTAAGACTATCTGGTTGTTCCCATTTCCCCCATCTCTTTAACTTTTCCTGTTTCCTACCATCCAAGTCCCTTTCTCATGTTCATGGAGAGAGAGAGAGAGAAAGAGAGAGAGAGAGAGAGAGAGAGAGAGAGAGAGAGAGAGAGAGAGAGAGAGAGAGAGAGAGAGAGAGAGAAAACCACTGAGTTTAATCAGGGCCATCTATTTGGTTTGAACAGTGGAACTATTTGTTTAGACTTCATCTAAGAATTAAAATAGATCTATTCTGTTGCAGGATATTTGAACAAGTTATGAGCCCTGAAATCGTGTTATTTACTGGAAAAGCCTGTTTCTGGTTATGGTCTAGCTCAGTCCTAGCACACATCTTTAATCCAAGATCTTTCTGTTTGAATATTGTAAACAGGATTAAATAAAGTCAACCATAGGTCAAGAGGTGGAGCGAGCAACCAGTTGACAGGAAGTGAACACAGTATCATTAGTAGAAAATTAGAGTCAGAGGGAGTCAGGAGGATGGATAGAGAGATGTACAGAAGTAGAAGGGAAGGACATGCAGTTTGAGGAGGGTTTTTTGTTTGTTTTGAGATGGCGTAGTGTTACAGAATATTTGTTTAATTATGCAAAGATGTGTTACATTTGTTTATTTTGCACAATATTTGGTTAACTGTGTAAAGATGTGCTTCATTTGTTTAATTATGTAAAGATGTGTTGCTCTTTTACCTTGCCTGCCTAAGGCACCTGATTGTTCTAATATAGAGCTGAATAGCCAACATTGAGGGAGGAGGTATAGGCACGACTTCCAGGCAGGGAAAATAAGCAGGAGGAGGAACTTAGGCTCAGGGGAAGAAAGAAAAAGAGATGCCAGGAACCAGCCAGCTAGCCATGGAGGAAGCAGGAAAGCAAGACATACAGGAATGAAAGGTAAAAAGCCCAGAGGCAAACATGAATAGGGACAGGTTAAATCAAGTTAAAAGAGCTAGTGAGACAAGCCTAAGCTAAGGCCAAACATTCATAATTAATATTAAGTATCTGTGTCTTTATTTGGGAGCTCATTGTTGTCCCAAAGAAAATACCAATCACAGCTTAGGGAAGGCAAGGAGGCTTCTGGGAAGTTGGCTGAGGAGGAAGGCCAGTTAGGTGCTTTCTCTGCCTCTCTGAGCTAGTAGACTTTCACACCAGCATCTGGCTTCTGAGTTTTTAATTGGTAAAAATCAAACAATTGAGATTTTGGTTTAAAAAAAACCACTATTCCTATGATTATTTTTCTTTAAAGTTAATTAAGATGCTAAGGCTCATAGTCCATACAATATATATTTCTTTCTCTGCCTCATAGATAAAAATTACCCAATCGAGAAATCATGTTTTATTTTTCTCTTGCTTTCCTGAATGATATCAAATATGCCAAACTAATATATTCTTCTATTCTCAGGGACCTATATGGACAGTAAGTTTGGTACTAGTGAGACTATTACTGGAAGAAAAATTGGTAAATATATAAATTTATTTTATTTTGAATCTATATTCATAATCATGTTCATCTATAATTGTCATAATTTATAGGCAGCTATCATGATATGTTCATTGTAAATTTGGTGAGCAAGAGATATTGAGACCATGATTAGAAAAAGCACAGGGAGCCGGGCGGTGGTGGCGCACGCCTTTAATCCCAGCACTTGGGAGGCAGAGCCAGGCAGATCTCTGTGAGTTCGAGGCCAGCCTGGGCTACCAAGTGAGTTCCAGGAGAGGCGCAAAGCTACACAGAGAAATCCTGTCTCGAAAAACCAAAAAAAAAAAAAAAAAAAAAAAAGAAAAAAGAAAAAGCACAGGGACAAATAGCTAAACTAGTGGAAACACATGAACTATGAACCAATAGCTGAGGAGCCCCCATGGTATTAGACTATGCCCTCTGGATAAGTGAGACAGTTGATTAGCTTGAACTGTATAGGAGGCCCCCAGTCAGTGGACCTGGGACCTGTCCTTGGTGCATGAACTGGCTTTTTGGAACCTAGGGCCTATGCTGAGACACTTTGCTCAGTCTTGGTATAGGGAGGAGGGGACTAGACCTGCCTCAACTGAATCTACCAGGTTGGGCTGACTCCCTAGGGGAGACCTTGCCCTGGAAGAGGTGGGGATTGGGGGGTGGATTTGGGGAGAAGGCTAGGGGGTGGGAGGAGGAAGGACAGGGGAATCTGTAGCTGACATGTAAAATTAAATTAATTATAAAATAAAAATATTTAAAAAATTTGATGAGTATACTATTTTTCTAAATATATATATATATATATATATATTTCTTTGAGAATTTCATGCAGTATATTTTGAAACATGTTCGTCCCTCCAATTTTTGATTTCAACTTTACTATATCTTCCCATTCAACTTTGAGAAGACGTCTGTGTTTTTCTACTTTCCTCATCAAACCCATTAATACTATCTCACTAAATTGATAGAGTATTAAAATGATTCCCAATGACTTATTGCTGTACCCATAGATTAGAACATCTCTCAACCCTCATCAAAGAAATAAAATTTTTAAAAATTATTTTAATTGTATGGATATATATGCATCAATATGTGGGTTTATACACATGAGTGCAGGTGCCTATAAAATCCAGAAGAGTGAGTCAGATTACCCCAATGCTGGAATTATAGGAGACTGTGAACTGCCCAATATGAGTACTGGGAACTGAATTTTGGTCTTTTTACAGAATAGTTTATTCTTCTAGCCATTGATCTATTGCTAATACCATCTTTATAATGTCTAAGGATTTATAAGATATAGTTATACATAATATATATATATATATATGAAATATAGTTTATATTAAGAGTCAATGAGTATTGTATTATATAAATTTTAATGTTTGTGAATCCCCTGTGTTTGATTTATTTATTTTTTTCAAATTAGACTGGTGGGAACAGAGAAGTACAATAAGAAACAATGTGATCATCAGTGTTTCTGGGGCTGAGGGACTGTCCAGTCCTGAAATGTTGGCACCAGCTGGCATCTACACTTACAGTCCCACCATCGTGGTAGAGGTAAGAGCTTCATTTTCACAGGAGAGTCTAAGCTGAATGGTGGGGGACATCCCTTCCAACAGTTCACAGTAGCATCAGATATTTGATTTGGGGTTGTTCATTTGAATGAGTATCAAGAAGTTTGCTTATGATTTTGTGTTAGGTGAGCAATTTAATGATTGTTTTCAGGATTCATATGAAAGCTATTTAGTATGATAAGTAAAGAGTTGTATATTGATCATTTTCTGGTAAGACAAACTGAAACATCTTGTTTTGGATCTCTTGGTTCTGATGCCAATTACTTATTAATTCACCTATAGCCTATCAAAATAATTTGGCATATTTTTGTCAAAAGAGAGTTTTACATTGAATCAGGAAATATATGAGACATATGGGTTTAGGAGCATGGTCTTAATTTTTATTTCATTATTTGGCGCAACTTAATGTAGTGAAATTGTAGCCACGTGGTGAAGTAATTTTTTTCTATTTATTATTAACCAAAGATTTGTGAGTGAGGAGTAGTACTGTAATAGCAGAAGGCCATTTAATTTCTCCCTTGTTAGCTCTTGGTCTGCCCCCAGCATGGGTTAAGGCCCTCTCTTTCCCAGGATGCTACTCTGAGCATCTGTAGATGCATGGCCCCACAGATCCTCCACTGCTACAGTATTATGATATTTATGCCCAACTTCTGAGGAACACACAGGACAAACTGCTCCTAATTACCATCAGTTGAATAATCCCTAATAAAAGTGTGGTCCTCTGCTCAACACTCCTTACACTCTTAATTGTGTCTTCCCACAGCATAGCACTTACACACCATTTTAGGTGCCTAATAGGGGTGGATAATAGGCCAGAGACAAAAGGAGGCAGAATTTCATGGATCATCAGAAACCAAACTCTTGACAAGTTGTGTTTAACTTTGTGGCCACTGCAGGCCTTGTTGAGCAGCTAGGAGGCCAGCTCTGGGCCTAGAGAGTCATGTTTTGCTCGACTTTCTTGGGTAGTATAATCTCATTTTCACTGAAGCATCTTAACAAAAGCAATCAAGATTTCCCAGATCATCCATGTGAGGCTGGAACACCCTTTCCTCTCTGAGTAGGTGGCATATTCCATTCCCTGGCTAGAAGAAAAGTTGACCCTTCTTACATGCACTGTATCAGGGGACTCACCTGGAAGCAGAGACCTATGGACTATGGAACCTGGGTGAATGGCTCCTCCATTAAGATGGAGGCCATGTAATGACATCATTATGGTGTGTTTCATTGGTATAGTAATATTGATTGAGGGAAACTGTCACTTGTAGAAATTCACCTAATCTCCCAGTGTGGGCGTTCAATCTAGAAAGTACACCTAGTCAGCAACAGAAAAGCTGAGGTGAAACGAGTTATTTTTTCCCTCTCAGATGCCTTCCAGTTCAATATATTTTTTCCTTTTAGGGCTATTTTTGTTTAACAAATATATATACATATATATATATGTATATATATATAATGCTATATACTATATATATAATACTAATACTATACATGTGTGTATATATATATTTGCATAAAAGGCAAATAGAGACTAGGCTCTAAGATCCCAGAATCCTTTGAGGTGGAGTTGCAGATGTGTACTGCTGCACTGTATGTGGATGTCAGGAATCTGATCTCAGATCCTCCTGCTTGTACAACAGTTTACTCACTGAGCCATCTCCCAAACCTTTAAACTTTTAACTTAGAAATAATTTCAGACTCACAAGAAATTCCAGAGAGTTCTTCTGTTCCTTTCACAGGGCTTCCTCCCATAACGTATAACGTCATTGAGTGATGTCAAAATGGATACATTATACTGGTGTAACAGTATTAATTGAATGATGTCAAAATGGATACATTACACTGGTGTAATAATTTTAATGGAACAAAGCCCCTCACTTAGACTTGAGGAAGGTTGCCTAATCTTCCAGGGTGGACATTCAACCTCGAAAGCGCACTTGCTCTCTCTCTGCATATGAGCCTGCCTTAGAAGTCCTTGACCCGGTGGTTGGGGAAGATATTTTTAAGTTTGGGCGATGGTTTGTGGTTTTATGTTATTCCTGACTTGTTCGAACCCAGAATCTTGAACCAAATTCTCAGCCACAGTGTAGAGAATTCATCTTCACCTCCAGGTGGACACCTTTAGAGCTTACTCACCTTCAACTCTGCACAGTACAAAGCAATTTCTGAGGTTCTTTTTGGTTTTCATACATGCAATTGGTCTGTTGTCATCCTACCCAGGCCACAGCTGAATCAAATAAAAGTCAGTTTCTCTAAAAATCAAATTTTGAGCACTGTGCCTCCCTACCAATGGGAACTTTTGTAGTGTCTTATTGGAGCCCACAGGGGCATGGCCATCTTTGTGCACTTCTTTGTGAAACATTGACTTGTTTTCTACAAACACATTGGTGGCACTCTCTCCGTGCATTACCCTAGCCTCTGCTGTCTGTGCTAGGCCTGTTTTCTCTCAATGGCTCTGGGATCAATAGCCAGTCTTCAATTTCTTTCACAGAGATTCCTTTTATCTGACATAATATTCATGAACCCACTCTTCCCAAACCCTCCTGCCAGAGTGATTCTTCTCAGACAATGGGGGACAGTTCACTGCCAATGCTCCAGAGTGTCCCATATTTATAGAGGCATTGGAGCACAGTCCTATTTAGGAGAGCCCACGGAAGAAGGGGCCTGTTGGTGACATCCATTTGATTTGAGGGGAATTTGTTCCAGTTTGTGAATCAGTTTTGTAAGGAATTCTGTTTTAAAAGACCCAGCCTCAGTTCTCTGGCTCTCCCCACTCAATAGGTAATACATATTTAAGAGCTGCCTGAAGGGTTAAGTCACCCCTCCCTTTTTTTTCTTCCAGTGACTGCAGATATATACCTCAAGGAGCTGACTTACTCGGGCAGTTCATTTCTCTCTGAAATTTCTCTTGCTTGAATGTCCATAACACATTGACTTCCACAAAGAATTGATTTCCACAGAAAATTCCCTGCTTGCCTTAAACCCTTCCCTGCAAGACCCTGGCTGCCTGTATAAGTATGTGGCTTCTTCATGAATCCTTTGTAGAGTACCCAATTGGAATTAGGAGAAAGGGCTGGGCAGTAACGTGATATAACTGTGGATGCACTTCTTTTATAAGAAAAGTGAGTCTTACTGGCTAACATAGGACCAGAGCTGCAACATCCCTTCCAACTATAAATGCACTTGGCCAGTGTTTGTGTGTGCTACTCAAATGTTCCATAAATACTTATGGCACCGGGGCAGGTGATTCAGCAAACACTTTCATTTGTTAAAAATACATGCTTTCTGACATAATATTGGTGTCTGGCAATGGTGATGAACAAGGATATAGCCTCTGGAACATCTTTCTGAACTTCTGGAGCATTCTTGCTTCTCATAAAGTGTTGGTAATGAGCTGGCATACAGCAGCAATGAAACTGACATGTGTGTTATTGAGATTGCTATCATCAGCCTGTGGTGTACGTTCTCAATATTTGCAGTGCTTGCAGAGAAAGTGGGTGTTCAAGAGTTATCCGTATTTGTGTATGTGTGTGTGCGTGTTTGTGTTTATGCATGCATATACACAATATTGAAAATATTGTAGAGATCGATACCTTTTTCATTCCTAATTTTAGAGGAAATGTTTTCAGTTTTTCATCATTTAGTATAATGTTGATGTGCACACATGCATGTGTTGTGTGTGTGTGTAAGTCAAATCTTGATGTCAGGTGACTTCTTCAGTAGATATACAACTATTTTTTTAATTACATTTTATTTATTTATTTTATATATATATGTGTGTGTGTGTGTGTGTGTGTGTGTGTGTGTGTGTATACACAGGAGTGCACACATGCATATACCATGACCCACAAGAGAAGGTCTGAAGATAACTCGTGGGATTCGGTTTTCTCCTTCTAGCATGTATGCTCAGATGTCCAACTCAGGTCAACTTTTCAAGTTGAGCCACCTTTCCTGTCCTCTGTGTTATTTATTGATATAGAGCATCTCACTGATACTGGAGCTACCCATTCCATTGAAACTTGGCCAACAAACCCTCGTGAACCTCTTCACAGCTCTAGGAATACACACAGGCACAAGTGGCTACTTAAGGCTTTTTCTACGGATGCTGGAGATCTGAACTTCTGCCCTCATGCTTGCATGGAAGCACTCCACTGTAAACCATTCCCCTGCCCCTAGAGCTTTCTTCTTTGACTCCCAGCTCTTAGGTATTGGTGGATCATCGGTTTGGGTTATAGGTGTAGTCTTACTTGTGGTAGAAGCAGTCACTAGATAATCTGGAAGATAGAAATTCACATGGTATTGCTGGGGAAGGTTTCCTTTTGTAATCATGATAGGGAGTGAGTGCTATGTTATGCCCTTGTTTTGGATAGATATGCTGAGTACTTATATTCACCTCCTAAGAGATAAAGATTCCTTCTGAAGCCGAGAATTGTTACTGCATATTCTGATAAATTTTAGGCCTCCTGAAGGCCTCTCCGCCAACACAGCAAACTGAGTCAGACTGAATTGGAAAGCACAGGTTTAATGGGTAAAGTGCTCCCAGGTGACTCGCCGGCCCTGCAAAGAGGAGACCAGCACATGAGACTGGAAGAACCATGTGTCTGTTTTAGGGGATGCTGCTTATACGCCTTGTGGGAGTGGTCTTGAGCCTCTCTGGGGGAGGAGCTGTGTTTGGCGGGCTTTGGAGGGGCAAGTTTGGGGGAAAGAGATGGGGAGGGGAGTTGAGGTGGATCTTCCCCCAGACTCCTTCCAAGCATATTCTATTTTTTTTAGTGAAGGATTGAGATGGCTAGGTACTATTCTTTCTGATAATACTTAGTACCAGATTTGATTATTTTGAAAATATCTTCCGTGTGAAGACTGCTAAAACATTTCCCATTATAATTAATTGTGTTTTCATAGCTAGCATAAAATATGGAATTCAATCAAATACAGGATATTGTGAAGTGGGTGTAAATTACTTTTATAACACCTGGTATTTTTCAACAGTGGTACTTGTAGTGGATAGTTATAAGTTTCTCTATGTAGCAGTGTTTTAAACACCAATGGCACTTTCCTCTGCCTTATGAATGGTGTTAATAGTAACTATTTCCAGATATTTCCATGTTTCCCAGGAAGCAAAATTACCCTTGGTCTAGATTCTCTAGACTGTGATCCCCTAAGACCATTAATGTCTGAGAGAAGGCCCCATGTTCCTAAAGTCCTGTGTCCTCTTGAATAGCAATTCAACTTCACATACCACAATATCCACATATTCATAAGTGGCATTGCGGTAAGTGAATATGTTTGGAATGGTAAATGACCTCAGGAAATAGAACTGTTTGGAATCCCAAATAATGACACTTAGAAAAGAACAGGCCAACTTGTCCACTTGGGAAGAAAACATTCTGTAACTGGGTAAAAACAAGGAAAGACTATTTACAAGCACCCAGGGTAAAGAGCCTCTGGGGCCTACAGTAAACAGCAAGCTAAAGTTAAGTAAACAGCACGATGATTGTGTCAGCATGTGCTGGATCCTGCACGTCAGCCTTTCAGACTCAGGACAACTCTAGCCCTGACTCACACGACAACAGACCGAAGGCCTCCAAGGCGAGGGCCTTCTTTCGCCCTTATTATTGTTGTAAAAGCTCATTTCACATTTGTCCCCATGAGCTTCGTACACGTGTTTTGTGGATCACGAGGCACATCCAAAGAATAGAATATTTAAATTCTCCCTTCCGCAGAAATTCTGCTACACATCAGTTGTCAGTGTGTCACCTAGGTTCAAGGTTGAGTGAGACCCCCAATTATCCTTTAATTTCATGATTAAAGTCAATAAAAATGTTGCTGCAGAGTGACTGAAACCGTGGGATAAAGTGAGTTGATTCAACCTAAGGAAAATAGAAAATAGCTACCAGTGCAAGGGCATGAGTACCCCAAGGGGGAAGAGGACTCTGGAATCTCAGACTTAAAGGGTCAAAGTAGGGCTGGAGAGAGGGCTCAGTGAAAGTGATGTTTAGGTTTTGTCAACTTGACCCATGCTAGTGTCATCTGGGAAGACGGAACCTCAACTCAGAAAACACCAACCCAGGATTGGCTGGTAAGCAAGTCCATGAAGTCATTTTCTTGATTAATGATTGATGTGGGAGATAGCCCCATTGTGGGTGGTGCCATCCCTAGGCAGGTGGTGGTAGAAGGTATAAGAAAGGTAGCTGATGAGGACCCCAAGCAGCAAGCCAGTAAGTAAGCAGCATCCCTCTATGATATCTGCCTCAGTTCTTGCCTAGATGTTCCTTTCCTGTTTGAGTTCTTGCTTCGGCCCAATATAGCAACAACACTGCAAACCAAGAAAACAAAATAGACCATCCAAAAAACCCCACAGTTTTTTAACAGTTAGCAAGTAAAAGCACATACACAAGAAACTGTGGATTCCATTATATGCTTCTCCTGATATGAGACTTGCTCTTGAATGGTTGATATACCCAGTATCACTCCATTGGAGAAAACAGATTTTCCCTCTCCCAACAGGTATAAAAGCCAGTTTAGGGTGAATTCTCTAATCCTCGCAGTGTGTACTTGAGGCTGAGTTACCTACAGTGAGGACGTTCTGGCAATTCTTGGTATTACACTAGCTAGCTCCTGTCAATCTCCTAGATGACGGGATGAATTATATGGGAGCCTCTGAGCTGCTATCTTAGTAGCAGGAAGAGAAGCTTGTTTCTTAATGTAGATTTCTCAGTTAGACTTGGCCATCTGGCCTAGGACAAGACTCTCGGACTGAGAAAGGTAAGTATATACACATACGTTGAAATTACTGTTTGATCAAGTAAAATTAAATCAACTATTCATTCTTCTAATGGTAGTGCCACCTCAGTGAAGCAGCCTGACAGACCCCAGTTTTTAATCCAAGTTCTGTCTTCCCAATGGTGGAGAGAGGAGAGAGGCTGTGCTGGGATGTGACAGTGTAACACTGAGAGGATTCACCTGCAAGTTAGGAACGGGCAGATAGGAACACCCACTCAAGAGCCAATGTTGAATTTATTTTGCTTCCTGCAGTGAAGATTTGGTTGCAAATTCAGATTCCAAAAATGAATAGAAATTTACCATGAATCAGTGAAGCAGGAAGTGAGTGTTCTCTGCCAAGACTACCCATGGGCTAAGAAGATAGGCTTTCCCCATCTGTAACTGGTCCCCGGTTCTGTCCCACAGGAGTTAGGGCTCACAGGGCTTATATTCTAGTTATTGTTCCATTGCTGTGAAGAGACACTGTGACCAAGACAACTTATAACAGAAAGCATTCAACTGGGGCATGTGTTACAGTTTCAGAGGACGAGTCTATGATCATCATGGCAGGCAGCATGGCAGCAGACAGGCTGGCATGGAACCGAAGCAGTAGCTCAGAGCTTACATCCTGACCTGCAGGGAAGAGTTAGAAAGAGGGCAAAACCAGGTTTGACATGGGATTTTGAAACCGCAAAGTCCTTCTTAAACTGTGTACCAACTGGGGCCAATTAGGAACCACATATTCGAATAGATGAGCCCATGGAGGCTCTTCTTGCCCAAATCACTGCAGCCAGATTTTGAATTTTTATATTGTTTTCTCACTTTAAGTTGATAGTGATAAGTAAAAATCTTTGCAATTATTTGGTAGACCAAATCAAATACACACACATGCACATACATACACATACCACACCACACCACACATACACAAACACACAAAACACACACACACACACACACACACACACACACACACACACACACACACCTCACATGATCAGACCTTTTAGGAAATCATTGTTTTTAACTCTGTCTTCGTGTGTATTACACAGCAACAAAATCTTGTAAATACTTCATGGAATTTTTGAAAATAGCTTCATCATAATTCTGTTTGATCAGAATTGAATTTCCAAACTCATAGCAATCCTTGGAGGACCTAGATTTCATAAAAACACATTTAAAATTAAATCATTTGGATAGTGTGCCCTATGAAGAAATATTGAGGTAATTTGGTAATCTAAGCAGGACAAAAGTGTATTGAAGAGATTTAGCTTGCAAGTGAGCTTAGCCAGCATGTTTCAGAGATAAGGATGAACAGGGACAAGACTGTAATCTTAGCTATCTATGTTGGAGAGTCACCGTGTCTCCCTCCTGGTATCTACCAATAAGGACTTCCCAAATGACTCTAACCTCATATTAGGTGTCACAGGCAACCTCCTATCTTAGGGTTTCTATTGTTGTGATAAAACACCATGACTAAAAGCAACTTGGGGAGAAAAGGATTTATTTCACTTTGCTCTTCCAGGTAACAGTCCATCACTCCAGAGACTCAAGGCCAAAACTTAAGCAGGGTAGGAGCCTGGAGGCAGCAACTGAAACAGAGACCATGGAAGAAGGATGCTTATTGATTTGTTCCTCATAGTTTGCTCAGCCTGCTTTCTTAAACTATCTAGGACCACCTCCTGGGGTGGCACGATCCACTGTGAACTGGACCCACCCACGTCGACCATTAATCAAGAAAATGCACCATGGGTTTGCCTTCAGGCAGATCTTACGGGGACATTTCCTCATGGAGAGCCTCTTTTCCAAAATGGCTCTAATTTGTATCAAGTTGACATAAAACCAACCAGCACACCTTCTTGTCATGGAAACGTCAAGAAGGATTTAAAATGGAATGCTAGTTATTGAGATGGACAATTTATAGTGTAGTCAAGTTGTCTGGAGGTTGGGAAGTGGGGGCAGGGATTGATCCTTTGGGGAATCTGAGACAATGGAGTCCACACAGGCTTTATCATGCCTGAAAAGAATCATAGAAGAAAGTAGAAAGTGCCAATAATATTCTTTCTTTGCAGCAACCTTAACATATATGGAATAACTATTTTTCAAATCCCCCTGAATTTCTGTAGGGCAACAGAGTTTGTGCCGCTGGCTATGGCTATGTTTTCCACCTGGTGACCAACCCAACATCACAAGCTCCACTCCTCTCATTCACGTTGAACACTGCTCATTCTTGTACTAGGTAATGCTGGTTAAACTCATCTACCTTTAAGTTTAGTGCTTGTGATTTAGCGATTGCTTTTAATGCATAAAGGGTACACGCTCCTTGGAATTTGATTTGAGATCGGGCAATGCTCCAGTGTATTTTTTTATAGCTATGTTATTGGAGTGTTCTTGACCTGCAAATTGATGTATATACCTAACCTATAGAACTTGATAAGTAAGCTTGGAGGTAAGTATCCACCCTTGAAGCCAACACTGTAACTGGGGTACCAATGTTCATCGCCTTGAACATTTTCCGGCTGGTCCGTTAACTAATATACTAATTATTATAAAAACGTGCAATAACTAGGTATCCAATGCATTATTGTTAATCATAGGTATTGTGCTATACAGTGTATTTCTAAGACCTATTCTTTTTACACAACTGAAACTTTATTTCTTTGTATTTATTTGGCCCAGTTTGCCCTCCAGACAACCACTCACCACCATTTTATTCTCTGCACCTGATATTTAGATCCATTATATTTCTTATATAGGTAGTTTTTTTTCTGGATCTGGTTAAAATATAACTCAGCACAATATCTTATGAATTTATCAGAATTACCACAAGAAGCCAGGGTTTATCATTTGCAAGGCTAAATTGTATTTCATCATAAGTATATATGATATTTTCTCCACTCATTCAATCTATTGATGAACACCAAAGATGATGATGCTTTGTCTAACTATTATGAGTAACTGTGTTGATCACATTTTTTATGGGAGATAGAGGAAAAAGAAGTCACTTTGGAAGCCAGCATGACAAAATACAACTTCTGTAGCTCAAGAAAATTTAGTGGAGAGACACACTGAGGCTGAAATTTAGTGGAGAGACAGAGGCTGGTGCACATAGCTCAGGAGCCTAGTGGAGAGATCAGTCTTGGAGAAGGAGCCCTTTGCTTGTGCCTTGCCTACTGCAGAGAGATAAGAGACTGACCACAAGTCCTCATAACACAGGGAAAGGGCATCAGTTGCTAAGAGAAAATACTTGAGGAAGCAGGGTGGCCTAGAGAAGTTAAGAAGTAAGGCAAAAGTGTTGTTTCCAGTCAGTCAGGTCTTGATTCAAATCCTGGAATGCACCTACTAAATTTCTTGTTTTCATTACTTTTTAAGAAGAGTGAGGTTCTTATTTGTAAAGTGGGGACAAGTCTCCTTTAGTAGAGTAAACTTAGAAGGAATGACAGAATATCCGGGAACATGGCTATGTGTTTATGGTTAAATGCAGGGGCATGTCACAGGGTACAGACAGAAGACCTCATGAGTAGTGTCCATCACAGAGGAGGGTCTCAGGTCTTGTTTATGTCCATTCTCCCAAATTTTATTATTTTTATATCTGACAAAGTACACACACACACACACACACACACACACACACACACACACACACACACACATATATATATATATACTCTAGGAGACATTCAAACAACTCAGTATAATCCACTCTGAATATTTCAACTTTAAAGTGGATGATAGACCTATGATGGCATTTCTGAGAGGAATGTATGAAAGTGATGAGTGAATATATTAAAAATAATTAAGACTGCTAATAATTAGGCAACTTCAAATTAAAACCACATAGAGCTATAAGTTCACACCTGTTAGGATAATAGGATGAATATATCTATCTAGAATGATAAATGATGGTATTGGCATGAATTTGAGTAAGAAAAACATAAACTTACTGGTGGGGATGCTAGTATTACCATTATGAAAACAAAGAAAAAGGAAATTAAAAATATAAGTACCATTTGATCCAGTAATTCCATTACTTGATATATATCCAAAGAAAGTGAAATTGACTGAAGAGATATTGTACTCATACATATATTGTAGCATCATTTACAATAGTGAAGGAATGGAATCAATCTTTCAATCTGTAACTATAACCCAACGAATGGGAAAAGAAAGTCTCTCTCTGTCTCTGTCTCTTCTCTCTCACACACACATGAATATGACTCAGCCTTAAGAATGTGAAATGTCATCATTTATTATAACATGGATGGAACTGAGAATCATTATATTAAGTGAAATAAGGCAGACTCGGACAAGTACCACATGATCTCACTTATATGTAAGATTGAAAATGTTGGTCTTAAAGAAGGTGTAAGTTGAAGTGTAGTTATCTGAGGCTGGAAGTGAGGGTGATGAGGAAAGTTGGTCAGTCTGAGTTACAGTTAGAAGTAAATTCTGGAGTTCCACACATTATGTTAATCATAGATAATAATTCTCTGTATATTTAAAGAAATACTGGCTAGTACAGTTAGAAGTAAATTCTGGAGTTCCACACATTATGTTAATCATAGATAATAATTCTCTGTATATTTAAAGAAATACTGGCTAGCATACCCTTACTATAAAAATGATAAATATTTGAGAAGACATGCGTGTCCTAATTTGAACATCATACAATGCGGTTGTACATTGAAATACCACACACACACACACACACACACACACACACACACACACACACACGCACACACACACACACATCTGTGAAGATATTCCATGCCTGTGTCAGTTTTTAAAAATGAATAAAACCCCTTTTAATCCCAATGGAGAAAATGTTGATTAATTTATCTTCATTCTTTGCTTTGCTTTCTAGGTACGGTCTCCTTATATATCCTAAATTTCAGCCACTTTGGAATAATGATACTGGCCTCACTCTCTTCCAAGATTTCATGGTTTGGGGAAGTGCAGGTGGTGCCCAGGTATGACTTTTTTTTTTTTTAGATAACAAGGTTTATTATAAAACTATATGAAGCAATACAGAATGGTATTGGCATATAGCTAGACAAATTGATAAATCAACTTTTTAAGCATACATACATATATATATATATATATATATATATATATATATGCGCGTGCGTGCGTGCATGCGTGTGTGTGTGTGTGTGTGTGTGTGTGTGTGTGTGTTTATCTTTGTGTCCTAGAGTCAGATTGTTACATCACTCTATATAAAGGATAGCAGTTTAATGAGAAAGAGAACACTGTGATATTATCACAACTAGTGTCAATGGCATGATGTGGTTGTGTGTGTGTTGTTGTTGTTGAATGAGCAAATCCCTTCCCAGAGGTCATTTTCTTCATGGCTTCCTACAACAGTCCTAGTAGAGAACAGGGCCATTAGGGACATTTACAATCAGAGGGTGCCAATGTAGAGGTTCATTCATGCTTCCCTTCCAGTTCCTACTTATGACCAATAAATAAAGAACCAGAAAGTAAAGGGCTTGTCAAATGTCACACCCTTGATCAGGAATACAACCGACTGAAGAGTACAGACACAAATATGTGTTTGATAGTGTAATGTCCTGAATAATGAATGCTCCAGTCTTAAGAAAAACATGGTTCCTCAATGTAAAACAGTTTCAGTTCTAGCTGTCATTTACTTTAATCAATGTAGTTTATTTTCGTTTTTTTTTCTCAAAAGAAAAAAATAGATTTATGCTTACCTAGTTTTTATTGCCACAGTGACTTTGTAAAAGGGAACTTTACCTGTTTTCTGTCAATTAAGATCAACTAAAATTACCTAGGGTCACCAGTACTACAAAGAGACATTTGCATGCTTTAATCTCTGCAATTTAGAACTCTGCGGCCTAGGATACATAGGGGAGACAATGTGTTTGTAAAGCATTTAGGGATTAGAACAAAAGCAAAATCATAGTAAAAGAAACATTTACTCAAGTTCCCAATAAAAGGAAGACAATTTGGAATGAAGAAAGCCCAAAATACATGGTTAGGATAGCTAGCAAGGAGGTCCCTAATTGTGTTGAATATTGTATTTTAGTCTTTTTTAAAAAAACTTTTATGTGTTTTAGAATACTTTATCAAGTTATATAGATAAGAATGATTGATTTCAATCAAAGATCTATTCAATTTCTAGGTATAATAATAATTTTAAAACATTATTTTCATCAAGTTTCATAAATATAGTACTTCTATAATAAAGAAAAATATTAGTACACTGTGAAAATTGTACTCACACCTCTAATAAATATAATTTCCTGGTGTATAACTTAAAACTAGAGATTTACTAGCTAGGGCTTAATATTACTATTTTTGAATATATTTGCAAATGAGTTATTTTTAGGTGCCTGTAATTAGGTAGTAGTTGTTTAGTTTTCAGTTCAGGTCTTACCTGTTTTGCACTCATAGTCTGTCTTCAAAGAACTGTCATTTTATAAAATGTTTGCATCCAGACACATTAGGAAATTGCACAAAATTTAAGTGACATGTTAAAGTATGATAGCATCATATATGAAGACTAGACTGGGCCTTAGTAGGACACTTTCAATTCAAGTATGAATGGTAAGTATGATATGATTTAATGAGCAAGGAATGACCATTAGGTCAGCTGTTGGTCCTCATTTTATTTATTTATTTATTTATTTTTTATTTTACAGCACTGTTCAGTTCCACATAATAGCCACAGATTCCAATGCTCTCCCCTCCCCGCCCCCTCCCCCCCCATTCCCACCTCCTCCAGATCAAGGTCTCCCCCGAGGACTGGGATTGACCTGATAGACTCAGTCCAGGCAGGTCCAGTCCCCCCTCCCAGACCGAGCCAAGCGTCCCTGCTTAAGTCCCAGGATTCAAACAGCCAACTCATGCAATGAGCCCAGGACCTGGCACCACCGCCCAGCTGCCTCCCAAACAGATCCAGCCAAATGACTGTCTCACCCATTCAGAGGGCCTGACCCAGTTGGGGGCCCCTCAGCCTTTGGTTCATAGTTCATGTGCTTCCATTCATTTGGTTATTTGTCCCTGTGTTTTATCCAACCTTGGCTTCAACAATATAGGTCCTCATTTTAAAGATGGCAAAGCTCAGGCCTAGGGAAGGTCAAGATCACCCTGATATTATGAGACCAAGGTGAATAATAGGAACTGCATTTCCCAGAACAGTGGGATGCTCTTTAACTCCTTCATTCCTGTGTAGAGGTGCTAGTCCAAGTACTCATAAATAGGTATGCACATGTTAAATCCACACACAAGGAACCTAGGGACACACTGACTTACTGATTTTATATTTGTAATCTTCGGACCAGCTTGGCTAATGTTGTACTAAAATGCTAAACACTGAAGTATTTGAATGCTATGCTTTTATTAATTAATTTTGCACATTTGGGGAATATAGGCTTGTTTTAAATGTGTGGACAATTCATACCGACTTCTTAATGTATTGCCTGTTAGCGGAGAAATGTAATTTCCAAAGGGATTTGTTAGCTATGTTGAGATGTCTGTACTGATCTTGGTAGACAAAACCTGCTTAAATATGCCACTGTGCTTATTTACTTATTTATACTTAATCAATAATTAAAGAAAGCATAGGAAGTCTGTGCGAAAAAACTATCTTTAGACCTTTGGCATAACTTCGACTGTTACTTTATAGATTTTTAGAAGTAATAATCTACACCTGAAAAACTTCCAAGTTTATGCATGCAGAGATTGTGGAATCGACATTTTGGAAAGTGATGCAAACACTTTGGTTACTGACAGCTTGTTACTTGGTCGTTTCACACATGAGGTAGGTGCTTTGCTGAGGTGGTTGTGGGTTGACAATCAAGACCAAATCATGTAGACTGGGCTCCCTGATGATCTAGTCCATAATTATAATAGAAAGTTTTAGTGAAAATCATGGTAAAATAAGAGCGTTTTATTTATAATAGTGATTATATTAATAATATGATTTGAGTATGTAGAGTTGCAGTATTGAGTCTATGTAAATCATAAGTTACTAAGAGTCTGAAGAATTCTTATTTGACTTAAAGTTAGGTCTTCTTCTGATGTATGCAAATTCAGTACTAAACCTAGTCATTTAAGTTGAGTGTCATGGTGCACATCTATAATCCAAGCAATTTGGAGGCTGAGGCAAGAGATTTGACAGAAGTTCAAAGGAAGGTTGAGATACGAAATGAAACTGTATCTCAAAACCAAAGCAAATGAACAATTTCGCACCATGTTGATTTAGTTTACTTTTCTAGAGCCTCTCAAAGACTGTGAACACACATTGCCACACTGTCCCTCTGCTGTGATGTTCTAAGATACTTCATCAAATTTTTGTCAACAGGATCATTTCTCTGTTTAGCCTGCCATCCCGAAGAGTGTGGATGAGGCTATCCCTTATAGTGGGATATTATGTGATAAGGTTTTGTTGGGTGAGTTGTCTGTTTGCCTCTCTGGAACTTAGGAGAGCGTGGTGGCTGTGGGTGGTGGCTTCTGAGTCCCTGCCAGGTGTGGACACTGGGAGTTGGTGGTCCCAGATAGAATTGTTTCTAGGTATTGGGAGCTGACAGAAAGGATTGAGGATGGGGTAAGAAGGGGATGGGTGGGGTTGAGAGAGTTTCACAGGGTGAGGGAGGGTGAGGGGAAGCTGGGTCTTCTTTGAGAAACTGTGGACCCTGCCCCCCCAGGAAATAGGAGAAGAAAAGGAAGATGGAACTCTGCAGGTGGTCTACTACAGGACTGGGGATGAGGCTGGGGAATTGGAATTCAAGGACAGAAAGAGTGGAAATGGCCTACCTGATTCCCTGGCCAGCAAGCCCAGGGAGTCCCAGGGAAAGTACCTCCAGTGTTGGCGGCTGAGACTAAGGAATATGTGTGTGTGGTAAGATTTTGGCTGTGACTGCATTGACCTCCAGAAAATATAGGTTTCTGAATTATAAAAATCAGACTATAGATGGCTTGTCCTGCATTGCATAGTTCAAGGAACCATGTGAGTTCCTTTTACATTGCTGTGACCAAAATGCACGACACAAACAGCTTAGGGAGGAAAGTTTTCTTTTGCCTCAGAGTTTCAGTCTTTCATGGTAGGGAAGGAATGGGGGCTGGAAATTACGATTGATGTGAGGAATTCCATCACAGCGGATAAGGAGGCAGAGCTATGATAGGAACCAGGGGTTGGGTGTAACATTCAGTGATCTTCCCCCAGTGATCAACTTCTGCAGAGCTAGTCTTCACCTCCTCAAGGTTCCATAGCCTCTGAAAATGCTTCCATACACCATAGAACAAATATCAGAAATCAAGCCTGTGATGGACACTTCATAGTCAAGATATGGCAATCCTAGTGTAGTCAAAAGCTACTTCCCAGGTTAGCAGGACCATTTTCCCTTAAGGAAGTTCCCAAGCACCCCTGTTCTCTTAGGCCTCAGACCTTCAATAATTTTCTATGTCCTTATTTTTAAAAGAGTCACATGAATATAGCAATTAATGTTTATATTGCTTACTTTTCTTGTGGTTGTGGCAAATGCTAGAATGGGTGTGTTTTGGGTAGCATTCAGAGGGATGATTATCAGGGTGGAAGTCACAGAGAGAGAGGAACACAAGACAGCTGGTCACATCACATCCACAGCCAGGAAGCAGGGTGTGATGAACAAAGCTTGTCTCAGCTAGCTTTCTCATATATTTTCTTTTTCAGTCCTGGACTCTATTCCCTATTCAGGGTGGGCCTTCTCCCTCAGGTGACCCAGTCTAACCAATCACTACCAGACATGCCCAGAGCCATGTCTCCTAGGTGGCTGTAGATCCTGTCAAACTGACAACGATGAACTATCAAAACACTGTTAACAGTTTGTAGAGAGAAGATGGCTTGCAGAATTCTTGGGACCCATGGGGAGAATATTTGCTTCAGTTTGTTCCTGAATGCATTCAGTAGAAATTCATATGAAAATTGACTCTTGGGAGATTATTTCACAGATATATGATAAATTAAGATTTTAAAAATTATTCAAATTATATTATTATTTTTTGGTTTTTCAAGACAGGGTTTCTCTGTGTAGCTTTGTGCCTTTCCTGGAACTCGCTTTGGAGACCAGCCTGGCCTCGAACTCACAGAGATCCGCCTGCCTCTGTTTCCCAAGTGCTGGGATTAAAGGCATGCGCCACCACCGCCCGGCTCAAATTATTTTCTTACTGAGTTACATTTTCCTATATTTAGCTCTCAACTTTGGAGTTAACTCTTTTGAATGATCCCTTTTTCTACAGTTTTTTTCTTTTCCCTGAGAATGTTGCTGGTTTGGAGATGACTCATCTCTCTAGCCTGTATTGTTTCCAGAGGGGATGCTGTAAGGTCAATGGACCTTAAGTCCAGCAATGACCTTAGAGTACATACTAAAGCAAGATGCCCATCAAACTGAGTAATTGTCCTGGTGAATTAATGTTTTAGTCTCTTAATTGATGTTAACTAGACATCATAATTAGTGGAAGAGTGACATAAGATTTAAATTATGACCAAAGGATACTTATCATGAGATAATAAAATATAATCACACCCTGAGGTTATTCACTAGAAATGCAGTCTAGCTGATAGCCTTTGAGACTCTTAACAGATGCAGGCCAAAAGTTTACTGATAAAAACTCCTAAACAAGCTTGCTCTAGAGAATTCTAGATAATGGTCAGTCGCCCAAATAATAAAAACATTCAATTTTATATCCAACTGTTACCTAAATGATGATATTGTTCAGACTGAATTAACAGGTAAAACAAAATGGAGAGATCCATTGTCTTTACAAATGCCAGCCCCAGATTTAATCTGAGTGCTAGATAGGGCAGCCTGGCTATTTTCCTGGCTCCTGATCAAATACTATTGATTACATAAGCGAAGCAGCTTCAGTGGGAAACATTTATTAATAGGTATGCCATGCCCTCTGAAGTGTTTTCTGTGAAAATCTTGTCCTAGGGGAGTGTCTTATAAAGGAGATTCTTTGGTTGATTTCATTTACCCTATGCTGTTTACTGCGAACCCTTTTGGGTCCCCAATCTCAAATAACTCTAGAGATATACAATGCACTGTGAGGATTACAGTTAACCTAATAGGACCATGTGAGCAATTTATGTTAAATAAATAAATCTTAGCTGCTCTTTTAAAAACAAATAAATATGTAGGATAACAGATGTATTTATTGTCATCATTACAATAACTATTTTACTATCCACCTGAATACTCTGCTCCCGTAATTTTTAAATGTACACAATAAAATAAACTTGCAAAAAAGTATCGAAGGGTCTGAGAAATCCTATGATTAACACAACAAGGAAAATGACAATCTTTACTTAATGAATTTTTAAAGTTTATTTTGGAGTCACATTATTGACAGGTGTCATTAATAATTTTTATTTAATATAAGGAAGAAGTTAAACTGGCTGTGGAATAAGATTTTCGCCTCTGTCTTTCAAACTTGCCTGGCTTTGTAGAATTAAGAATTTCAGAGAACTTGGCCTTCTCACTCACATTTGATTGATAGCAGACAATTACATGCTAATCATATCCTCCAACAGATATTAGGTTATGCTTTTTGTGAGTAGAGGGGAATTAAGCGTATTTGTGTTTGTGTTGGTATTCTCACCCACTGTATCACCTATGTGTTCATGTGCGTAGAATACTTTTAATGTTCAGGAAGGAAAGGTTTGGGTACCATCATGCCACATCTTAGTTTGGTTAGGCAGTTTTTGATGCTAGCTGCTTAACATCCTATTTAATCATCACCCCCTTTCATGTACAGAAACATCCTGGTCTGGATTTAAATTTTGGTCTCCTTATGTTTCTGTGTATCTGCAGCCTGGCTGTCTTTTTATTGCTATTGGAAATAATTTGGTATTTGTTTAAATTGGCCAGATATTTTTACAGATGTGCCAATGGCATCATGGTTATATCAGACGTGTGCTTAAATGATACACATTTATGTGTGTAGGTGTGGTATAATGTTTGTATGCAAACACATCCCCTGTGATTCAGCAGATAAATGCAGGTGATAAGAGTAAGATGACACAATGTAGATAGTTGAATCTAGATCATTGCTAATCAGAGAATTCTCTATACTTTCAATGTCTTCATTCATTTGAAAAGGTTTGTGATAAAAATTGTGAATTAAAATATTCAGCAGGTGCTGGTGGAGCTGCTTCATTCTTCCTCCATTTTCTCCAGGGGTTATTTCTCATTTTCACTGGGGATTTGTCTATCCCAGTTTAGACCTTTCATCTTTCTTCGTTTCTCTAAATTCTGTTGCAGGGCCCCTCTCTTCTCAATATGCTTGCTCCTGCTGGGAGAAATCTCATTTTCTCTCATGGTTTCAATTACCATCCATGCTGATGTCTCCCACGTATTTGCATTTTCTACCGTCTTCGTTTGTGCTTTCAGTTTTAATCATTATTTTTGTTTTCCTTTCCCCATTTTTCTAACTTGATTTGGATTGTCCTGTGTTACATCTTTTTAGAGATATTTTTCTCATTTCTCACATACTCATTATGTTTTGACATTCTAGCTATCGGGATTAAATTTTTAACATGCCTGCTGGTTGTGATGATTTTGTAATTACATTAATGATGTTAGACTATACCTCAGCAATTCCAGACTTCAATTTTTTAACTGTGTTCTTTTTCTCCTTTTCTTAATGCTCAAGATCTTCATTCAAGCATATATGTTTTGATCAAGTTTGCTCCTTCATTCCTTCTATTCCAACTCCCCCTTTATCCACCTCATTATTCCCTCTTAACTTCATGTGATCTTTTTTAAAAAATGCATTGAGTCCACTTAATGATACCTGCACGTGCAAGGACATAGGACCATCTACTGGAACACGGGTAGCTTCTCAGGAGCCACACCCCTGAAGAAAACTGTCTCTCCCTCTCTCAGCAGTCATCAATGGCCAGAAGCTTCTCAACTAGGGATGGGGTTTTGTTTACCTTCTTTCTTTACTTACCCTTTCATCCTCTGCTTCTTTTACTTTCTGTTGGTTCTACCTTTGAAAGTAAATGTAATATGGAAATATTTACAGAGAAAAGCACACAATGTATTTTGTAAGTACACTTTTAATTAAAATAGAATTACATCACCTTCCCCCTTCTCTTTGTTCCCTCTAACCCCTCCCATCCACCCTCCAACTCTCAAATTGATAGTCTCCTTTCCCTGGACAAAATACTACATACAGGCAGCTGATGGCTGCTGGATGAGGGAGAACTAACTTCTTCTAGGGATAAGGCCCATTATCAGTTATCCAACACATAGAGGTCATTCCTGCAACCAAATACACAAAAGCAGCAAAAGAGAGATTCAGCAGGTTGTACTTATATATTTGTGCACACACACACACACACACACACACACACACACACATGCACACACAAAATGTATATTTGTAATAATAATGATCACAATGTGTTTATCTTAATAAAGCAAATCAACTGTATACCACCCAGATAAGAAACACTACCCATTTCCCTTGCAGTGGCCTCTTTCTATTCCCAGATTTAAACCCGAGTATCCTCAGCTAAAGGGGGACCATGATTCAGACTCCTAGTGATATGAATTGATTTTTTTCTTCTTCTTATTTGATACAATGCAGTCACAGAGCACATAACTCTATTGTTCCTGGGTTTCTTTGGCACAATAATATGTCCATGAGCTTTGTCTGTCTTCTTGTGAGTAGTAATTTATTCTAGTCATTGTGTATTATCCCATTTTATGACTGTACCAAATATTTTCTCATGATCAAATTCTGTTTATTGAGTTCACAACAGAAATTGTTGGTATTTGGCAGTTTCTAACCATTTTTCTACCTTATTTTTCTCATTTGAAAAAAATCTGTATAGACTCTTGGAGCTTTAAAACTTATACTCAGAGCTCATGTAATTCGGCTCCCTACTTCAATGGGAAAAAAATATTCAGGCTTCAAGTGCCTTTCCCCTGAGCCATTGAGCAGAGAAGTGGAGTGCTCTGCAGGAGTTGTTCTTAGTCGGAGCTCCAGGAACTTGCAGCCCGTGTACTTCCCTGTGCTCTGCAGCAGTCTTGAATCTGGTAACAGATCTTTCACTTTGACTGTCCATTCAGGTGCTTCCCCCACCAGACATTATCCTTTATAAATCAACTGTTTACGTTAAGGTTCAAAGTAGGGTTTCATCATCACCTCTTTGTAGATGTATCAGTGAACTTTGTATTTCCTCACCTGTCTTCCCCATTATCCATCACCTTTTGCCGCCACACCCCACGTTTTCTTACTACTTCCATCTTCCTTGCGTTCCCGTTGTCCTATCTTTTCAGACTCTCATTTCTTTAAGATCCCTTCACCCCAGACCCTGAAGGCAACTCCACAGCTTGCTCAATCACCAGCTTTCTATTCCTATTTTGTCCATGCCCAGGATGGGATGATACCTCCCCTCGTGTAGGCAGTGTGATACATCCAGGAACCAGTGGACAGCCGCTCCTGTCTGGAGAACCTTTGCTTGCCCCTCGCTCCTTCCAGTTGTCCTGCTGCCTCTTTGTATATTTGTGATGTTTTTAACTCTTTATTTATTAGGAATAGAATCTGGTTGATGATAATGTTTTCATTTTCTTTTGATTTGTATACTAACTTTAATTATGCTGAGATTTTATTTGTTTCTCTTATTTGTTTCTATTTGTGGCCATTTTTCCTATTAGAGATTTTTTGGAAAAAAAAAACTTTAATAGTTCTCAATTGTGCAACCATTTTTAAAAATGGAAAAGTTCAGAGCCGACAGCTTAGTTAAGTGGGTTTTGCTGAAGAGGTTTTTGTAGGAAAATCTAGAAAGAGTTATGTCTCATTTTAGATATTTAAAAAAGATTTTTTTCTGTATTATCTGTAGAGAAGCTAACCTTTTTGATGTGTTTTTCTGCATTTCAACACATGTATACATTTGTGTCACCACAACTCCCATAGTCAATATACAGAAGGGTTGTCTCAACCTCAGCTCCCCCAGGCTTCATCTCTCTGACCACATCCTCTACTGACTACTAATTCTGAGCCATCGCTAATCTACACTCTATTGGGAAGGTTTCTTGTTCAATAATTACATAAGTGGGATCAAATGGTATGAAACCTTTTGGGACTGGTTTCTTTCATTGCCAAATGTGTTCAGGGATTCATTCAACTTATTATGTTCATTAATGTTTTATTCCTTATTGTTAATGAATTATATGCTACTGTACCAATGTAACATAGTTCTTTTTTTTTTTTTTTCATTCATTTGTTGAAAACCATTTGAATACTTTTCCAGATCTGGTGATAATAAACAGTTTGGTATAACCATTTCTGTAACATTTTTGTATGACTGTCCCTTCTCATTTCTGTAAGATAATTATCTAGCAATTAAATGGCTGTTTCATGTGAGGTATGATGAGAAACTGCCAAAGTGGTCTCCATTGTAGCGATCCCATTGTGTATTCTATGATCAATATGTAAGCTTTAGTAGTTCCCCATTTTCATAGGTACTTGATACTGACTTTTTTTTTTTAAAAAAAAACCCCAAATTCTAATAGATATATTGTATCTTATTTGCACTTCCCTACTTTACATAATTTTAAACATTTTGAAATGTGGCTACTTAACATGCAGACATTTCACTTTAGAGATATGTCTTAATTTTTTCTTTGATTGGAATTTCTGTATTTTTGTTTTTGAGGTTTACAGTTTCTGTTTTCTAGACATAAGTTCTTTTTCATAAATATTAGTAGCATGTGTTTTGTTGTTTCAACAATTTCAATATTGGCTTGCAGTTTTCTTGTTTTAATTATTTTTGCTTGTGCATGATGACTCCATTTCACATGATTGGTATTCTTACTTTGTTTTTTTGCTTTTCTTTTTGTTTTTTAAAAATTCACAGGGAAGTCTATGTATGTCAGCTGGAATTAAAACTCCCAAAAGATGGGAACTTATGATTTCTAATACAACTTTTGTTAATTTTGATCTGAAATGTGTGGCCATCAGAACCTGTTCTGGCTGTTCCCAAGGACAGGGTAAGTTGGAGCAGACTAGGCAGATGGTAAATAAGACTAGTGCTCAGGTGATTATGACAAACAGTGGTAAAGGCTTTGATGAGTCAGTGTTTCTTTCAGTTACAAGATTATATCAACAGAAACTGTTCAAGTTTCACAAAGGAACTCAGGAGCTAGGTGCTCACCGCATGCCACCTGTAGTTCCCATCCTCTGTAATATGGTCTCAGTGACCATCACATCTATCATTATGTTTCTATGACTCATTTGGACTCTCAGCTTCATGAAACGGAGACATCTCTCTTGGCTAGTGCCTGTTTTTAAATTGGTACTTAGAAGAGAGACCGTTACCTAGAGAGAAGATCATTGGTAAGATGAATAAATGAAATTAGGTGGACGATGAACACATGGACACAAACTGACCTGCATACACACCACTGCCGAAAGATCCCAAGCCAGGGTACTTAAATGTTTTCAACAACTTGGTCTGTGATGTTTACAAAGAAAACAAGGGCAATTCTTGGTAACTTGTTAACTGCCACACAGGGCTTTGAGAAGTAACTCCTTGGAGGACTCATGGTTCAAGGTGAAAAGAGGCAGGGAACAATTTAGTCGATCTGATTGCTACAAACAGCCAAAACCAAGTAATTCAAGTAAATATGCTCTTGTGGTTTGAATCACCAATTTAGATAATTGTTTGTTTTTTTTAATTAAATGAATAATCAGCAAGTCTCCACCTTACTATTTTTTTCCCTATATAAGCAGAGCCAAAGATTGGGGGATTTTAGTTTGGGAGACAGTCATAGGAATATTAAAATGCCCTATGGCAAACACTTCAGTTCATAGTTCTCCAATTCCCTGATGATTTCACATCATTTATCAGACACTGAAAAAAAGATCTCTTGTCACTGGATGATGCTGGGTGAATAAGCTTTCCATTTGTTTAAAAATTGTCTATTATAGGATCTACATAGGGATCTAGAGAGTACAATCAGGAAGAACACATACTTCTTTAAAAATGAATATCTGAGAACATAATTTCCAAAGGACGCTGAGAGCAGTCTTGGTGAAGTGAACAGAGTCAATGAAGGACGAGGGGTGGGTGTACTTTGGAGAAGTGACTCTCCTGGGCATCACAGGGTAGATAGAAAACTGAAACAGCAAAGGATGATTTCTAGGTATTATAAATAACGTAGGCAAAGTCTTAGAGATTTTATACATCAGGTTTTGCTTGGGAAATGAGACATCAGGCCAACATAAGAAAATTATGGAGGTGAGGGTATTACTAAGTCTTATGCATTACAAAATATGGAATTAAGAAGTCTTTCACACATGGCTTGCTTCGCTGCATGTAATCCACTGATCAGCAGAGTGAAAATACTACATCTGTGTGAATCTTGTTCTCACTTATTTTGTGTATTTTCTGTAGTTTATAACGTGTGTAACACAACAGGATGCAATGTATGTGTTGGGTGTTGTATACTTTTCCCTTTCAGTGATAGGGATGTATGATATAAACATATTCGTAGGTAGGTGGGCTGGTGATGGTGGTGAGTGACATCAGAGAATGTGCTGAGAGGTGTGGCCAGAAGCTAATATTTACAAAGTGTGTTCCTAACACTACTTATTCTAATGGTTAATAGAATGTTGGTTTTGTTAGTAAGTATAATAAAAAAATTAAAGTATAAGCCTCACAGTTTGAGGTATTATCGATGGGGTCAGGCTTATGACAGAGTAATGGAAGCTGAAAGATTGAGAGACTATAGTGTGACATCGTTAGTGTTTAGGGAACTAACACTTGTTGTTTATGTTTCTTAATAGAAGAGCACCCCCCATCTTATGATTGGTATTTGGGGCTATTGTTTTGTGATCTAGAAAATTCTGTTCATTGTAGGAAATTTAACAGCATCTCTTTGCCATTCTCTCCAGTTGCCAGTAGCACCACCAATGTGACAGTTGTGACAGTCAATAATAACTCAAAAGAATGTCAGTTGTCTCTTGGAAAGTAAAATAACCCCCGGAACAAAAATCACTGCCCTACGAAATAAACTGAACGATGGCTGGCCATGCTGCCTTTGGCCCCCAGTATCTTTGCACATGGATACTGACATAAGGGAGCACTTGTGCTCTTTTTTCTTTTGTGGATGACTGAATGAATTATAAAATTATAGAACATAAAGTACTAAAAGGAATCTTGTGAATTTAGTTTCATAATAACGGATTCATGTCATGTGTAACAGTCTGTCTTCTAATTTACAGGTGGATTTACTGTGAAGACCAGGGAATTGAAGTTTGAAAACTCTCCAAATTTAGTAGCATTTCCATTTCCTCATGCAGCAGTTTTGGAAGACTTGGATGGGTCCTTGTCTGGGAAAAATGGAAGTCATATTCTTGCTTCTATGGAAACTCTCTCAGATACATGCTTGGCCAATGCAAGCTTCAGTCATATTGTCCCTGGCAGCATCTGTGGGGAAGGTGTTCTCTTTCATCGTATGTCTATTGGTTTGTAAGTAGCATTAACTACACGTCTTAGCTTGTCAATGGGCATGTACATACCACTCCATCAAGCTTAAGCTTATGGAAGGGAAATTGTTTTTCTGATGAGTTGAAGTACATATTTCCTTAAAAGTGAAGTGGGACTAACGTTGACCACTGTGAAATCAGGAACTTATGGTGGTTTTAGGTTGACTCAAGTGGTAGCTGTCAATGTCTTTGGATCAGCTGTCATAGCCCATGACTGCTTATTGACAGTTTGAGTCAACAATCTCTTCTTTAAAAGACTCACAACCAACAAAATATTTGAAATTTATTTAAATGAAGAGTATTATTTTAAAAATTCCAATAATGCCATCCTCATTTATATACATGCACTTTCCCCAAGCTCTTTTTAAGTGCTCAGAGTGCTTCAGGGGAGCAATTGCTGATGTCTTCTCTCACGTGCCAGGTTGCTTCACTCTAGTTCATTTTCCTTGTTAATTTCATGAACTATTGGATTCGTACAATACATTTCCTATTAATATTGGATCAAGGACTCCTTGGTTATGCTACTCAAACTACCATTAAGTCAGCAGCTGGGCTGTTTATAATGCATAATAGGATTGCTTCTGCCCTCTTTAATTTCCAGGTAATGATTGCAGAGTGTCTGAGGTTCTCCCTTTTACCTATTGCAAATGCATTGTATATATTTAGCCACACTTATTTCCTCCCTTTAAGTGTCCCAACTCCATGAATATTAAGCCAAGTAATTCCGTCAGACCACATTGGCAACTTATTTGAATCAGTGTGCTCTAGAGGGTGAGAACGGCGGAGGCCAGGCTTGTACTAGCTGCACACTGAGTGCATAGAGAAGCACGTTTTCTCCTTCTCTTTTGGAAGGCTTAAAAATAGAGATATCTGTGAATAGTCCAAATATTTTTTCTCTCTGCTTTCCAAAGTAGTCTTTATTTTCTCTACTGTGAAGGGGCTCCAAATCCCACCAAGTAACATAAGAGTGAGAGAGGGGGATATTTTCACTTCTAATTTTGCTTGTGCTGAGAACATTTTTTTTCTTCATTCTCAGGAATGTAGCCTGATTTTCATTACCATCATCCTGCTTTTACAAAACCTGGCTTTAAGGAATGTTTGGGGGAATCTATGAAAGTTAGTGTTCTCTTTCTTACGTGATTTTTCCACTCTATATGATGATAATAAGAGATTTGTAGTGAAGAGGAGCATCGTGCGCTTGTATGATATTTCTCTGTAGGCATTTGTCAAACTCCTTCTAAAATGACTTTCTTTAAGGATTGCTTAGGTTATCTCTTGTGTGTGTGTGTGTGTGTGTGTGTGTGTGTGTGTGTGTGTGTGTGTGTGCTTGGAGGGTGGGCATTGTGGTAGTGAAGGCTCTTCTGAGCTTCAGCCTTGTCACAGTATCTGTTCTTGGAGATCTCCAGGGCTGTGTAGCCTTTTGCCACAGAAGCAGGTCATGGTTGTCCTAGTCTGGATCTCATGACAGCCATCAGGTTGTTTTCTAAGTAGATTCCAAAGACTCCTGGGAGGGTGAAATACTCACCTTTTTAAATTTTATTTAAAGGCATCTCCTCCCGAGTTTCAAAATATAAAATCCCATGTCCCGGAAGCCTCTTTAGTACCATGAAATCCGAGAAGATTCATTGCTTTTCTACCCAGACTTCTATTTTAAAATTTCAAATGCACTCACAGGTCTAGGCACAAATGCTCAGCTGTCACAAATGAGTTCTAGGGAAGCCCCAGCATGCTCCCAGTGGTGTTTTGGCCCTTGTACCCTCACTAAAAGAAGACTGTTGGATTCTAGGAGCTGTGAAGCCCAGCAATTCAAAGCGGTCTATGGGCTAGCACACAGCAGCAATGGGAAACTCTAGAAATGTAACAGACCTTCAGTCTGGACCTCAGACGTCCCAAATGAGAAAGCCCAGGTGATACACAGGAACCCTCGGGCAGCCCTGCTCCCAGGTCCTTCTAATTATACACTCGTGCTTCTACCCCTCCCTCTTTGTGCTCAGTGGCTTGATCTTTGTCCCAGAGCATTATAACCTCATTAGGAACATGTCAGTGCTAATGAGCAATTTGAATTCAGCTTAGATACAAAGTTTGTTGTGTTTCATGAAGAAAGGATTAATTTGTTGTGCTATTTACCCTGGGGCAAGTGCTGCTGTCTTTACTTTCAACTGTTACCCCCTTCTCTCAGCAAGCGGTCCCCAGAGGGCAAGGAGTGAGGCTCTATATTCCTGCACAAACAAAGCCCCGCTCTCCTCCCCCTTGCCGAACTCTAGTACTTGGGTTATTTCTTTTCTGTCGGGCCCATCTCTGGCTGCTCTTCACTCTACACCAGTTCTTTGTTTGATGTGAGTGACTTCAGAATCCTGCTTCGCAATGTCTTCCTTATACCTGACTGAAGCCCACGTCTGTGGCAGAGGCTTTCCTAGACTCGGTGACACAACACCAGCAGTTTGGTTGACAGAAGCAAGTAAATACTTGAAGTTGGTCATAATACCCAAAGTCCAAGTGAAGAGCAAATGGCTGCCCTGTACAAGGCAGAGGCAAGTTTATCATTTGTTAAGTGACAACATGCTTCATCTTCATGCTGCTTCTTATGTTGTTGGTGTCGTGGGAAAGTGTTTATTCCCAAGCACCTGCTCTAGCAGTATTCTTCCAGGAACCCCAGGATGCTGATGTCAATTCAGGACCTTATCTTAGACTATTATGTCAATGACCATTTCCCCCCATGGGCCCCTAGTGATGAAAGGGACCACGGGATTGTGGGAGTTTCTTTAAAAAATTTTTGAAATTACATTCTTATTTATTTATTGTGTGCGGAGGAGGACACGTGTGCATGCCACAGTACATGTATGGAGGTCAGAGGAAAATGCCCTACCACGTAAGTTCCTGGAATTGGACTTAGATTTTTCAGACTTGGTAGCAGCAACCTTTGCCCACTGAGCCATCTTGGCTCCTGTACCCTGCTTTTATTCTTATCTCCAGATTTGCATACATAATTTCCTCTGCTTGTATGTATAATTACACAGAAGTATAATGCTGTCTATAGTGTGTGTTTGTGTGAGCATGTGTGCATGGATGCTTTTAGATCTTCTTTTTAAATGTTTTTATTAGCTCTTTGAGAATTTCCTACAATCTATTTTGATCATTTTCACCCTCCTTCTTGGAACTTCTTCAAAATCTTCCTTGTCTCCTGTTGAGTCTAGTTTGTGCTGACCTTCTACTCTGGTGATGGGGCTTTTCCTAGAGTGTGATTGACATGCCGGGTGTCACTCCATTGAAGAAATCTAGCTTTCCCTTGCCCAGCATCAATCCATCGCCAATAGCTCCTCAGCTAGGGATGGGATTGATGTGTACCCCCTCTCTTCTATGATGGCATCGTGTCTGGCTTGAACTTACACAGATCACATTCATGTCCTCACAGTCTCTGTGAACTCATATGTCCATCTACCATGTTGTCTTTGCAAAACACCATTTCCTTGACGTCATCCACCACCCCCTTCGCTGTCCTTTAAATGCTGCTGTCTTTGGAGGACCTGTGAATCTTTCTTTTCCTTCAAGCACATGTGTGCTTCCTAAGCCACCCTAGTTATTTTCACATGTAGTGATGATTCCCCAATGTTTCTTTTAGTTAAACTGCACTTTAATTTGCATTGGCTGATATGTTAGTCACTAGGCACACACGGTTACTGAACATTTGAAATATGGCTACTATAAATTGAGACGTGCTCTAAGGATACATTATACACTATATTTCTAAGATGTTATGAAAACATAATAGTACAAGCTTCAACAAGTTGCTGTTACTGGTGAAGCTGAGATGCTGTTTAGGATATATTGAGTTACTCTGGTTAAAATGACTTTCAGTGCTCCTTTTCACTTTTTAAATGAAAGTAGCTACTACAGAATTTTAAATGAGAGAGACCTATGGCTGGTGTTTGTGGGTCATTTCTATTTCAACTAAGCAATTCAGTATTTCCACTTGTGTCTTTCACATCTATTTCAAACTCAGTGTGTCTGTATGGACTAAAGTTTTTACTTCACAGACCTGCTCCTCCCTGGGTGTTTAGGACCCCGTTAAGGAAAATGCTGGTCTTAACCAAACACACATGTTATCTTCAGTTGCCTTTTTATTTATTTTGTCCCCTCAATTGACTACCAGCTTCCTTCCCTCCCTCCTCCATCTCTCTCTCCCCACTCATTCTTTCCTACTTCTTCATTATTTCTTTTTTCCTTTAAAAATTTTTTTTTTCATTTTACATATTAACCACAATTTCCTCTCTCTCCCCTCCTCCTACCCCTCTTCCACTTTCCCCCTACCCCACCCCTATCCACACCTCCAAAAGGGTAAGGCCTCCCATGGGGAGTCAACAAAGCCTGGCACATTCTGTTGATTCAGGACCAAACCCCTCCCAGCTGCATTGAGGCTGAGAAAGGTATCCCTCCATAGGGAAGAGGCCCCAAAAAGCCAGTTCACACACTAGAGATAAATCCTGGTCCCACTGCCAGGGGCCGCATAAATACCCAAGCCACAAAACTGTCACTCACATTCAGAGGGCCTAGTTCTATCCTATGCAGGTTCCCTAGCTTTCAGTCCAGAGTTCATGAGCTCCCACCAGCTCAGTTCAGCTGTCTCTGTAGGTTTCCCCATCATGATCCTGACCCCCTTGCTCATGTAATCCCTCCTCCCTCTCTTTATCTGGACTTCAGGAGCTGGGCCCAGTGCTTGGCTGTGGATCTCTGCATCTGCTTCCATCAGTTAAGGGATGAAGGCTCTATGATGATGGCTAGGCTATTCATCCATCTGATTATAGGGGAAGGCCAGTTCATGTACCCTCTCCAGTATTGCTAGACTTGGCTGGGATCATCCTTGTGGATTCCTGGGAGTTTCCCTAGCACCAGGTTTCTCTCTAACCTCATAATGGCCCCCTCTATCAGGATATCTCTTTCCTTGTTCTCCCTCTCTGTCCCTCCCCCAGCTCAACCATCCTGTTCCCTCATGTTCTCATCCCCCCACCTGTCCCCATGCTCCCAGTTTACTCATACAATGAGGAGACACATGTCGTTCTACCTTATCCTCCTTCTATAAAAAAATTTAAGTAAGCACACAACATAATGGTGTATTATAATATTTCCATATATGTGTCTACTTACATTTTGCTTTTATTCATTGCCCCCTGCCCACCCTCAAGCCTGACATCAGTCTGTCCTGGTGCTGGTCCCCTTCTTCACTTCAAATAGCCACCCTGACTCAGTTAGCTTTCTGTTGCTGTGATTAGACACTGTGAGCAAGGCAACTTGAAGAGAGTATTTATTTGTAACACAGGGTTAACAACATCTGTGACCAATATGGTAGGTAGCGTGGCAGCAGGCAGGCAGGCATGGCACCAATAAGTACTAAGAGTTTACAACTTGATCCATAAGCATGAGACAGAGACATCTAGCCAGTAAGGCCTGGGCTTTTGAAACTGCAAAATGACACACCTCCTCCAGCAAGGCCACACCTCCCAGTCCTTGCCAAACTCTTCCACCAATTGAGGACCAAGCATTAAAATACATGCTCCTATGGGGACCATTATCATTCAAACAACCATCCAACCCTTTGGTTTTCATGTTGTAAGTGTTTCATTAGCTTCTTTTTTCCTCTCATCCCCCTGTTATGATTTTTATCTTTGATTTCATGGTTCCCTTTGTAGTTTCAAAAAAGACACACACACACACACACACACACACACACACACACACACCATGCACATGGACACACAGGTTTAGATTTAGATGTAGATTCTGCATGTGTGATGAATCCTGTAGGGTTTGTCCTAAGTCAGTCTTACTTCATTTAACATAATAATCCTTAATTCCATGCATTTTCCTGAGACTATCATGATTTCATTTTTCCTCACTGCTGAATAAAATTCCATTGTATGTATTACTTTTTATTTACTCATTCATCTTTAGATAGGCATCTAGGTTGATTTAGTTTCTTAGCTAATGTGACCCCTATATTCATAAGCATGGATGTGCAAATGTCTCTGCAATGATGACTTATAATCCTTTAGGTCTATACCCAGGAGTGGTATAGGTAGATAGATCATATGGTAGTTATAGTTTTGTTTTGGTGAGGAACCTCCACAGTGACTTTCATCGTGGCCATACCAATTTAACGTTCCCACTGGCAGTGAAGGCAGGTCTTTCTTCACTAATCACCTGCACTTGTTCCTGGTTGTTATCTTGATGACAGTCATTCTGATTACTTCTGATTACTGTAAGATGAAATCTCAAAGTGGTTTTAATTTTAGGTATTAGCCTAGGGATTGAGGATGTTGAAGACATTTTCATTGTTTTATTGGCCATTTGTATTTTTTTCAGAGAACTGTCATTTTAGTTAGTTGTTCCAATTATTTATTAAATGATTTATTTTCATTTCTCTTTATAGCATTTTAACAAAATTCTTTGCATATTCTAGATATTGATGCCTTGCCTGAACCATAGTTGGCAAGTTCCCCCACCCCCAAATAAAGGCTATATCATTACTCTGGTGATTTTCCTTTCCTTTTTCTCTTTCTTTCTTCTTTCCTTTCTTTTTTTTGTGCAAAAGATTTTAAAGTTTATGTAATGTATTTTGAATTGTTTTTTGCTTGGTGTGAGTGTGTGTGCATGTGTGTGTATGTGTATGTGTGTGTGCGCATGTGTATGTGTGTATCTAGTTTCATTTTCCTACATTTGAATAACCAGGTCGAGTAGAACTATTTTTTGAAGACATAAGAACAGAAATCACATGATCATCGCAATCCATGTAGAAAAAAACCTGTGATAGAGTTCACTACCTCTTCATGATAAAAATCTTTGAAAAATTTAGAAGTAGAAGGAGCATATTTCAATGTAATACACTTGCCAGACTTGTATTCAACATTATAGTAAATGGTAAAAATGCTAAAAAACATTTTTTCTGAAATTAGAAATGGGGTAATGTATTTTTTTCAAAATAGTGGTGAAAATCTTAGCTAGAAAAATTGGGTAAGAGAAAGAATAAGAGTTATACAAACAGGAATAAACTACCCTGGAAGTATTTTTGCCTGCAAATGGCATGAGCCTCTAATTAAAGGTCCCTGTAGACTCTGGCAGAAAACTCAACAGGCCTGATAAAATCTCTCAGTACTGGATATAAGATAATAAACTTTGTAAGGAAGAAAAGAAGAAAGCAAATCCCATTCACAATAGCTATAACAATGCCCAGCAATATATCTAGCCAGGAAAGTGAAAGACCTCTACAGTGAAAACTTTAAGATACTTAAAAAAGGCAACCAAGAAGACTTCAGAAGAGGAAAATATCTCCCATACCTATGTATTAGCAGAGTTAGTATTGTAAAAGTGATTAAATTTCCAAAAGTGATCTACTGATTCAATATAATCCCCATTTACATTTCAAAGATATTCTTAAAGAACTAGAAAAAGATTGTAAAATTCATGTAGGAACACACACACACACTACACACACACACACACACACACACACACACACACACACACACAGCCAAAGCAATCCTAAGCAGAGTGAGGAAAAATGGAGCAATCAATACATGACCTCAAACTATGCTAGTAACACAAACTACATTGTATTAGCACAAACACATGTAGAATAATGGAATAGAAGAAAGTACCCAGAAGTAATCCCACAGTTACAAACACTTAATTTTCAAAACATATATTGATATAAACATTGCTTTATCCCTTCCCCTCCCCTTTCTTCCCCTCTCCTCCCCTCTTACCTCTGCTACTTCTCTCTCCTCCTCTCCCTTCCTCTCTCTTCTCCTCTTTTTACTTTATTCTACCCACCTTCTTTCCTGTCCCCTTCCCATTTTTTTTCATGTTGAATCTCATTCTTTAGCCTCCTCTGGCCTGAAACTCACTATGTAGCCCAGGTTGGCCTCAAAGTCTCAGCAATCCCCCTGCTTTCTGTATAGTGGGATTTCAAGTCTGACCTGCTTGCACAGGTTAGTTTCTAGGAGCGGTCCATGTTGAGTCATTTCCCTTGGCTAATGCCCCCTTCTAGGCCAGCTTTAGTTATCTTTTACCTGTGTGCTCACAGGCACTTCTTAGCTTGCCACTTGATGATGCCCCAACCTGCTTAGACCTGGTCTTGCCCTTCTTTCCCTGGCTGAAAATGTGCTTCCACATGCTTCCTGAGGCAAAACCTCTCCAGCCCTTTATATCTGCTACCTGCAGAAGGCCTTGGCATCATCCTATGTTCCCAGCTCTCTATCCCATATTTACCTTGTTGCCTGTTTCTGTTCATAAGGTTCAGCTTCCATGAGCTCAGCATGGAGGTGATTTTCTCTGATGAGTTTTCCTGAGCATCTTGAGCACTCTGTTATCCCTGCTGTGTGCTCGCTCTTTAGACTTCCTCTGATCAATACTCATAACTCCTGCACAGTTTTATAAGTTGCCTTCTTTTGCAGATGTTAAGGAAGGGATCTGGGTAGTTTTGTTTGTTGTGCATCTTATGGCCCTAGTACAACATTGAGCACACATTGACTTAAATTACCTTTATATAAATTAAAAAAAATTGTCACCTCTAAATGTTTTTCTCATGCTACTATTTCCCATATTTTATGCCCATATTTATGAGGTCTCTATTATATTTACTTTTTCTCCAGAATATTCAGGTCTTAAAATGTTATCTTTAGTCCTTATTTCCAAAATTTTTAAAATCATATAACACTTAATGCCCTTTCACAGTGTCTTAAAGTGTTCTGCTATCCTGGGGCTATCAGTTAATTAGAGTATATATTTTAACATCTAATTCTTTTCTTCATTGCACCCCGCCCCCCACCACCCAATCTGTTGCCAACATTTGCAAATGCTTTCTTTCTCTGGTGATATAGAGACTTTATTGTGATGGGGAGAATGTGATGAGGGAGGAAAAGAATTTAACCCTCATGATTATCAACTGGGAAACACATTTGTTTTTTGTTGTTGGTCTCAAGTCACTTACAGTCTTTTCAACTGTTTTTGACTTGTTAAATGTTAACAAATCAGACAGTGATTTTATTTTGCTTTCTAATTAGTGAATGGGTGGGGGTGAGGTAAGAGCTTGAAAAATGTAGGCTGGCCAACCAAACTGCCTGAGTTTTATAGATGGCACATAAAGTATGGTGAGGATGCCTGAATTCCACATTAGGCTTCAGACACTGGAGGATGCAGGAAGCAGTTGGGAATCGCTTCTCAGCTTTCCTGGGTGTGTTCCTTTCAACAAGTCACTTTACCTTGTCTCACTTCATTTCTCACATCAGTAAAATGAACGTAATGGTATTTATTTCACAGGGTCATTGCCAGACATACAACAAGTGCTCAATAAGCCCCACCTTAAAAAGTCTATGTTGTGTCTGTTATTTAGAAAACAACACATAGGCATTCTATCATGGAATAGTGTGCTATAGGTTTATATATTTATGGGAAAATATGCCTGGCAAAACAATCAGCTGTGCTCAAAAGTAACAATATAATTCCTGAAGAAAGGGGAATGATTTTCAATAATGACATATTATGCTAATCTGGTAAAAATTCCCTGGAGGGTACAGAGTCTGAGTGATTCATAACCCAGTCTTTGATTCGCTGTGTCCTTTGATTCTCCCTTTCTCCTTCCGGGAAAGGAAAGGTTAATGTTCTTGTTGATCACCTTGATTCTTAGCTCTTGCTTAATACCCTCTCCTGTCGTGCTTGCGTTCAGTTTTTACCTATGCAACTGCTCTTAATGTGTTAGTGTGCAAAGTATGAGGCACCCCCTGCCTCTGTGAATGCAAAAGTAAAGAAGAGTTCAAATGGAAATTTTGGCCTAGCTTTTCCTCTAATAATCACCTAACTCTCCTTCCTAGGGATAAATAGGCATAGCATCACTAATGGTATCATTCGGTCCTTTAACAAAACACCCTGTGAGACAGGATGATTTTAAGATGTATTATCCTCTCTTGGCAGTAGAGGTTACAGAAGTAGAACAGGACATCATTTAAAAATCACGATGAACCCCAAACTGAGGAACACCAATAACAATACTATATGATCATTGAGTTTAATGAGTAATAAAAGGGTACGTTGGCATATCAGTGAATGTTTATCAACTAACATTCTAGAATACAAAGCCTTGATTTGTGGCATTTGCATAATTATAAGATGAACAGAATTTCATTTGGTTTTTTTGAAGCTACAAGAAGATGCCGAACTTGGAGTTAGGAAAGCGGCTCTTATGAGCTGCTGTCTGTCAGTGAACTGTGTCCAGTACCAGGTGTGTAGACATAAGAGAGAAGACAGATCTTAGCCTATCTTCCTATTCAACACAGGCACAATTATTTTTCAATAACCTTGCTAAGTAGTTGCCTACTTCCTAGTTGCATGATTCTAAAGATGCATTCTTTCTGAGAAGGCTTTCTAGCTAAAGTCCATAAGGCATGGAGAAGAGATAACATGGTGGATAAAGTCTCACTCAAGTATCATGGTAGGTGAAGGCATATCATTCTTTACAAATTAAAACAGAATAAGCGAGAAGTAGCATCTTAACATGATAAGAGTTGAATCTATCACAAAGCAGTAGATAATACCTCTGAGGAACTAAGAAGCTGTTACTCAGGTTCCTCTACAGTAAGTTTTTACTTTGACCAAGTCCACACAAAGACAGAAACAGGTATCTGAAAAGTCACAGAGGACAGTTAGTGGGCTGTACTCTTCAGAAACACAAGGCTGATTATAAGAAATGTTTTGCTCTCCACAACCATGTAAAATGACAATGTAAGAATTGTTGAAAGTTTGTGGAAGACTGAATGTTGTACTCCTCCCTTTCTTTAGGTTTATCATCCCCTTTCTCAGAAGGCAGAATACTGAAATGTTTTTGAGGCACTTTCTTGTTCTCTGTCTGTCTGTCTGTCTGTCTCTCTCTCTCTCTCTCTGTCTCGTCTCTCTCACACACACATACACACACTGGAAAAATGGAAAAATAATTAACCGCATAAAATGTCAGTGTATCGTGGATGGTGACATGTCAGAAGATAATCTGATGAAGGGGAGTGAGTTCAGGACAGTTTTGAAGGATGCTCATGCAAAGGCGTGCCACCAAGGTTTGTTGGTGCTCCTCAAAATTTTGATTCTGTCCTGTTTTGTGCAATAAAAAATGTGCATGCAATAGGATGTGTAAATATCCAGGAGTTGCTTGGAGCAACATTTGTGGCCGACTATTATATATCTGGCTTAGGAAATATATAATTATAGAGGTTTTATTTCTGAGTTGTTCATACTTGATAATATTTAGAGTTTAATACAGTGTTTTTGTTAATATGTAGAGATATGGACCTTTAGAAAATGCAACCTAATGGTGAACACAACCGAGGGAATTAGTGCTTGTTCCCACTGGTATTTTTTGACGGCCTAACAAATCCTTTGTGGGCACTCTACATCCCACAGTTCTGTGCAGTATATGGCCACTGAATCCCATTACTCTTAAGCAACTAGGATGATAAATTGTTCTGCTTGTTTGGAAGTTTTATCAATAAATACATTAGTATTCTAATGAATCATATCACTTAATTAAAAAGAATCATTCCTGGGGCTAGAGAGATGTCTCAGTGATTAAGGGCACTGGCTGTTCTTCCAGAGGACCTGGATTCAGTCCTCAGCATACATATGGCAGTTCACAATTATGTTACTCTAATTCCAAGGATCCAATGCCTTCTTCTTGCCTGCAAGGCCAGGACACTGATGTTGTACATATACATATGTGCAGGGAAATATCTATACGCATAAAATAAATAGTAAAAAAATATTTTAAGAGAAGTGTTATTTTTGGAGGATGTAGCTCCTGATAGAATTTTCATGCTGTAGTGGATGGTTCTACAACTATGCATATATGGGCACAAATAACTGAATTCAGGGAGTCAGTAACCACATCAAAAAGAAAAATAAACGTAGTTGAAGGGGAAATGTTGAGGGGAGATATGGGGGAAACTGGATGGGAAATGGGGATAGATATGACCATATTTCCTTGCATATCATTCAGTCCTTTAACAAAGCACCCTATGAAACAGTATGATTTCATAATGAAAGAAAATACAGCATGTGAGGCTCAGAGTCCTTTTGCATTTCTGATGGTGTACAGGAACTGTTGCCTATGGGAATGTAAGGGTTAACATTTAAAATTGACTGGTTGCCTCCTGATTTCTTGCACATAAAGCCATACGAAGTTCAGGGAGAGACTTCTTCCCCTAGTAATGAAGCTCTCTGCTGCTAATGGCCCATGCAGACTCCCTTGGCTCCTCCAAATTAGAAATACTTTTGTGCTCCTTTGCTTCATTAACAGTAAAGAGAGGGAGATTGGTGGCTATTTAGGGCACAGGGAAATTGGTGGCTATTTAGGGCAAGCAAAGATTGTAGTAATTATGGTTGGTAAATTCTCTTCATGGTGTTCTTTGACTCTCGATGTTCTCTTGGTGCCTTTCAGAGGAGCCCACCACTGTCAATGCTGGCATTTGGCCTAGAAGGATAGGACTAAGTTTTGGCCCCTGGCAATGGTCAATCTTACCTGCTAGAATATGAGCCTTTTACATTTTGATTTGCTCTTTAGAATGTGCAATATGACTCTGCCACCAGCTGTGATGAAGACATGCTTGGTATCTACTTCTTTATTTACACTACAGAAAGTTGGCTTGCTCATGGCTGCCTAGGAAACTGCATCCTGAATGGTTGAGATGGATGAGAGAGGCTTGATAGGCTCAGGGCTCTAAGCTGTCTTGGCGTAAAGAGGTAAGAAAAAAGTTGGTTTAGAATCACAGTGTGTCATGGCGGGTCTCTGATTGACCTAGTGGCCACTATCACATTATTGTGTGCTGATGGAAGAGAAGAATACTCATTGGATGGCACAAAGGACCACAAGATAAGTAGAACTTCACTAATAGTATCAGAGTTTTGATAACATTTAAAGAGGGGAAATGTTTATAAAAGCCTTTAGAAACTGGGGAAATGTCCTCATTTTTTTTTCAAGAAACTGAAATTAGGGCTGGAGAGGTAGCTCAGTGTTTAAGAACACTGTCTGCTCTTCCAGGTTCAATTTCCAGCACCTACATGGCAACTCATAACTGCCTGTAACTCCAGTTTCAGGGGCTCTGACACCTTCACACAGACATACATGCAGGCAAAACATGAATGCATATGAAATAAAAATAAATAAATTACTTTAAAAAATAAAAAAGAAACTGAAATTATAACCTCTATGAATTGAATCTGGAAATTAACATTCTAATTGATTAATAAAAAAGATAATGATAGAAATTTGACAACTAGCTCTAGTCAAAATGGTTAGGGGGTTCTTGAGACACATGTCTGTTCCTAAGAATTAAGAATAATTTCTCAGAAATCTATCCAATTGATTATATTGAGATGTATTAAGATTTAAATAGCTATTAAAATGGTATAAATAATAACTAGGAAAAGAACAAGAAATGTAGGCCATGAATGTTAAAGGTATTTGAACATTTTTTTTTCATTTAGTGTATTATTTAAACTAATTTTGGTGGCCCAACCTTAAGTTGTAGTTTTCTGACCATTATCCCTGGACAACATGAGCTCCATGGAATGTTACACCTTCCTCTCCATCAGTTGTTACTTTTGGTCGCCCAACCTGAGTCTGGTTGGCCAACAATGTGATCTGTGTAGATAAAGGATCTGTGGGTCTCAGATTACCAGATGTCCATGCTCTCCATTATATTGGCTCTTAGGGTAGCTGGTGCTCTGGGCACCTGGTTGTGGTAACACTGGGGGATTAGGTGGAGATGAGTGTCCTCTAGAGTCTGGAAACCATGAAAAACTTAATGAGCATCTGGCCTCCTCCAGGAAACTAGAGACTCATAATTGAAGATGGAAGAACAAAATTTGGGAATGCATGGAGCAAAGGGAGCTTCAGGTCAGAGTAAGGGTGTTACACTCAAGACTACCAAAGAGCAGATCTTTGTAAATCCCATGGGTAATGCCAGTAGCTTTCTGGAGATCAAATCGTATTGTTCCTGGAGATTTTAGAGTCAGGTATGAGACGGGTTGGTCATATGCTATCGTAGTTTTGAATAGGGATTGCTTCTCCTAGGGCATCAAAAAGTATTTGAACACTTGGTCCCCTGTGGATGGTGTTCTTTGGGAGAGGTGTAGGTAGTGTAGCCTTGCTGGAATAAATACATCCATGGGGGCTGAATTTGAATATTTAAAGTCTCAAACACTTCCTCCTCTCTCTCTGTTTTATGCTTGTATTGAAGAAGTGGGCATTTAGCTTCCTGTTCATTCCACCCTGCCTGACACTTGCTGCCATTCCTTCCTACCATGATGGATTCTCATCACTCTAGAGTCCTAAGCCAAAATAATTTCCTTCTCCTCCTTATGTAAGTTGCCTTTGTCATGGTATTTTATCACAGTAAGAGAAAAGTAACTGTAGCAGGAATCTTAAAAGTTCTTATTAATAAAATCAAACCTGAGGCCAGTTATTGGGGTCCATGCTGGTAGATCAGAGAGACAGAACAAGCCACAGCTATCTCACCTCGCCGGATCCTCAGCTGGTCCTGTCTCCTCAGACTGGAGGCCTCTGAGTCCTCATCCGAAATGGGTCTCAGCTGAATTACTGCTCAAAAGCCTGAATGCTTAACCAGCCAAAATCTTCTAGTTTCTGGTCCTCACGCCTTATATATCTTTTTGCTTTCTACCACCACTCCCTGGGATTAAAGGCTGGCTTTCTGGGATTAAAGGCGTGTGTCACCATGCTTGGCTATTTCCAATGTGGCCTTGAACTCACAGAGATCCAGAGGGATTTCTATCTCTGAAATGCTAGGATTAAAGGTGTGAGTGCCACCATTTTCTAGCCTTTGTATCTAGTGGCTGTCTGTTCTCTGACCCCAGATAAATTTATTAGAGTACACAATATTTTGGGGAACACAATACCACCACAAGTAACTAGTGTATGTTCTGATCTTTGGAGAGGAGCTATTGGCTCTGCAAGGTCATTGATGATGCTAGTATCACTAGGCTGCAATAGTGATGGAAATTGAAGCTTTCAAGGAGAGGTTGCTGTTTATAAAGAAGAGCCATGAGGAAGAATTTAAAGGCTTATGATACAAGACTGCCAAGCTTGGATGACTATGGAATTAGATGTCCCTAAACATCAGTAACTCAGCAAAATCATGGTGGACCTTTGGGTCAATATGATGAATGCTCAGGAATGGGAGATAGAAAAGTACTTGTCCCAGCATATTGAGGAGAGCATGATGGTGGTTACTTTATACTCCCCAGAGATTGTAGCTGCTTCCATGACTAAGGATCTTAGATAATGCCTATGGAGCCAAGAGGCAGAGCCTAGTGCTTGGAGATTAATTTTACTTCAGTGAGATTTTAAAACACAGCTTGGTATGTGGAGGCCTTACATATGGAGCTATTCAACAAATTTTGCTACAGATTGGTGGAACTCACAAAAACCTAGGCAAGCAGTCATGTGAAACACAGAAATACAAGGCCCCATGGAACATCACAGGCTAACTGAGTGCCAAATACCACTACTACCGACTTATGGAAGATGAGAAAGTCTTAAATACCCACAATGACCTAGACAGTAGCAACATTATGTAAATCTCATGAAAGATCACCACCGTCTGTAGGATCTAGTCATCATGGTGTCTGTAACAAATACCTCCAAAGTTCCTAAGTGCCAGGGTAGCAGAAGTAGGAAACTCAGGAGCAAAGACCAGTAAAAGTTCAGAGGTCATTGGACATTAGAAAAAATAAAAATAAGCTATTTTCCAAAGTGGTTCAATTGGCAAAAACATGGGTAGAATATAAGAGATGTGAGTTCATATAGGACCCTCAGCATCTTTAAAAATCATAGTCTACTTCAAAACATATTGTTCATGCCACAAAGATGGTTTCCAACCATAACTTTTAAATGTCTGAGTTGTTTTGGTAAATAGTATATAGCTTAGAGTTGACTTAACAAATTCTGATGACTTGTAATCAACTGCTAATCTTTGATTAATAAATTTAGGATTCCCCTGAAACTTGTATGATTTTCTGTATAGACACCTTCATTGGGGAGAAATGTCAGAAAGTAGAGTAAGTAGCCAGTCAGCATATATAGACACAGTTATCATTCATTCATTCAACAAATTTATTCACTCAGCCTGTCTTTCAAACTGTTATTGAATGAAAGACAATTTCATTTAATATAGCAAATCACTGATTAGAAATTCTGACATTTCATTTATTCTCCTCTGCATTAGGTCTTGCAGTTCATTATTCACAATCTTTGTGTCCCTGTAGAAGCTGAGACTCACTGTAGAAGATGAATTATATAGAACTGTTCTCTGGACTGTGGAGAATCCCATTCCAAATTGGACCATGGTGCTCACTGGAGCCAACACATCTATCTCCTTGATGTTTCTTGCTTCACACTTATCTCTTCTCCTATCACTTTTATTTTACATTTGTTTCTTAGATGTCTATGTTTATTTCTCAATGTATTAGTTGTGTAAATTATGCTGTACACTCCTAGGACTCATAGCTCCAACCAGTAAGTATGTAGCTAGGATGATACACAACAAATACCTAAAGAAAAATGTTTACTATTCTAAAGGTTTTTCTAAACATTACAGTTTTATCTGGGTGTGGTGACACGTATCTGCAGTTCTAAGTGTAAGGGAGTCTGAAATGGAGCATTCAAAACTGGCCTGAACAGTGAGTATGAGATCAGTCTTGACTATATGATGAGACCCTGTATCAAACAATAATAATATTAAAAAATGTACCTATAAAATTTGTAAGTAGACCCCAAATATATCATGAACTGAAAACAGGGGCAGGATAAAATGTAATGAGAGAAACTAGGCATTGGATTGACATTGGAGCAAACCTCCTTCATATCCATTATGGTTCTAAGAATTTAAGTTAAGACCTGTCTAGTAGTTCCAATACAAATCCTAGTAGAAATGCGTGAGGTAAATCCTGCGTATCTAAAACCTAAAGATGGAAAATTGCTTCTTTTAAGTTTATGGCAATTCCAATAACACTGCATAGGCTTATCATGGGACAGAATAGTTCTTTTATTCCAAATGCATCATTTTTTGATCATTCTTATTTCATTAATAGTGGAAAAAGCTGTTTAATCTCACAAAAAATACCTGGGTCAGTGATCTGTAACATGAAAGCCTATAGTTATGTGTTAAAAGGGCAAAACATCACAAATAACCATCCAAGACATGCCAAACCATTGACCCATAGCCACAAGTATACCATAGTCATTCGGTGCACAACATCAGAAAATCCCAAACTTATGGAAATGGGAAATTTCCTTGTTATTTTATTTTGTACCTTAATAGTGTAGTCCCCAATATGTACTCTGTTGATAACAATACTGCTTCAATGTCAAAAGGCAAGTTTGTTATCATGTTATTCATGTGACAGTTTAGGCATCCAAATAAATGGTAAGGAATGAAGAATACATTGTCTCCATGCTGGAAGAAAGGAAGCCACAAATTAAAGGGTTAGTAAGTTCCCGAGTTCGCACATACTGATGTATATCATTCACCTTTGTATTTTACGTCTATTTTTTTTCATTTTTATTCTAACTTGGAAAAGCATTTTTTATTTCCTTTTGCTTCTTAGTTTGCTTCTGATTGTTCTGCTAGAACAGCATGATCAAAAACAACTTAGGGAGTGAAGGTTTCTTTGGCTTATGTGTCCCTCCCACAGTCTGTCATGAAGGGAATCAGGGCAGGAACTTGGAAGCAGGAACTCAAGCAGAAGCCATGGAGGAGTACTGCTTACTGGCTTGTTCTCATGGTTGGCTCACTTTTGCTTTCTTAAACACCTCATGACCACTTGCCCAGGGGAGACATCACCCAAGGTGGGCTGTGCCCTCCACATCAGTAATTAATCAAGAAAATGCCCCATGGACTGGTCTACCAACCAATCGTATGGGGGCATTTTCACAGCTCCAGTTCTGTCTTCCCAGATGACCCTAGCTCGTGTCAAGGTCATCAACTAACCAGCAGCACAGTTAGAGTCTCTCTCTGTGGCCCAGGGAGACCTGCAACTTGAGATCCTTTATCCCTGTCTCATGTTCACCCAGCTATTTATCATTCCTGTTTTCATTTACGCACAGTGGCACATCCCTATAATTTCAAGTACTTGCGAGGCAAAGGCAGGGATTGATTTGAACACAGGAGACCTTGACAAGTTTGGTGATGTTGCAGGAACTGTTTCTCTCACACGAGTGTTTCCTTTTCATGATATACCGTTGGGTTATAAACTGGGTTTTGATACACTCAGGTTCCATCTCACTGTGAGAAGTCTTTACCTTCTCTCTCTCCTTTCCTTTTCCTTTCAGAGCTCAATTATCTGCTTTGTGGCTAAATGCCATGGTGAAAGTTCTCATGAAATCTAAACAAAAGGAGAAAAACAGATATATGCTTATTGAACTTAAAAAAGATCTTTTCCTGATGTTTTTATTTTCATTTTGGCTTAGAGTTTTAGCTTTAGACTAAATACATTTATTTTCTAACAAAGTCTCAAAAACCACTTTCTGGGATGGGCTACAGAGAAACAATCAGGGGATCTAGGTACTGCCACAATCTGCCTTAGTTTTCTAATTTGGTAAAATAAGCACTGTATACAACCCTTTGTAAAAGTTAGCAAGATGGTACAGGCTGCTTTTGGAAGACCTTATCTAACTAGTCTCCATTTTATAACAAGCATGGTGAGCACCAACGTGTGTAGACCCCTGTGCTGAGACAGAGGTCACCAAGGAGAAGAAGGATGTGTGTCTGACTCCAGGTTTGTACACTCTGTAGTTTGCAAAAAGCAAAGCCAGGAACACCAAAGGGAAGCGGTGGCAGTATGTTCTGTGCAGTAGGCCAGACTCTGGGCGAGACACCAGGACCTTCATTCTAGGGACTACTAAAGCCGTTTCTCCCAGGCAGTTGTAGAAGGGCACTGAATAGTTAGGCTCATCAGGTTCTGGGCTCATGAAGGCTCCTCTAGGAATATCAAGTTACTCAAAATAATGTGTTTCCCGCTGTTAACAAGCTTGCTACATGGCAAAACTCTTACTATAGGCGTTTGTTAAATTAATTGTATTTTATTCCAGCCTATGTGGACTCATTAAGGTGACATTTATTAGTGATTTCAGATACTAATGTTACTTACCCATTTCTACCACAGTAGTGTAAGGTATGTAAGGCTTCTGGTGGCCGTCTCCTAGTGGGCTGTTTTGACTAACATAGATTGTGACCACTATAGACACATAGGTGGAAGCCCCATGACATCACCAACGGGGAAGAATACAGATGATGTAAGAGGAAGATTTAGAGTGGGGAAATTACCATGGAATTAAAATTTTTTAGAGTGTATTTATTCATTTATTTTAGGTATATGTGTGCTTCACCTTCCTGTATGTCTGTGCACAATTTATGTCAAGTGTCCATGGACTCCAGAAGAGGGAGTCGTGTCCCCCTGGAACTGGAGTTACATAGAGTTGTTAGCAGCCCCATGGATCCTGAGATTCAAACCCAGGTCCTACGGAATAGCAGCAAGTACTCTTAGCTGCTGATCTATCTCCAAGACCCTACCTTGGAACTCTTATTTACTATTTTTTTTCTTTTTAATTCACTATAGAGAGAAGGCCCTTGGTGTTCCTAAGAATTTAATTATAACTGACAGCAGAAACAAGACGATCACTGTCAATTATGTGGGTGATACATTGTCTAACTATTATGGCTGGATGGCTCTACTCTTGGATCAAGAGACCTACTCGCTGCAGTTCCAGAGCCCTTGGATGGACAGGTCTTTGCAGGTAAACCTGTCTACTGGCATTGCTTCCCACACTAAGTGGTTCCTAGCTGCACTTCTGTGAAGGCATGGGCTGTAACTATTATCTGATGCTCACAAAGGAAACTGCAGCAGCAGTTTGCTAGATGGTTTGTTTGTTAACTTGAACCCTTTAGTGTTTAAATCCCATCTTGAATGTGAAACTAGTTCTGCTAGAAATTTAGTAATTCGGTCAAAAGTAGCCTTTAATCGTTTCCTATAATTTATTTTCTTTCCTCCCTCCCTCCCTCCTTCCCTCCCTCCCTTCCTCCCTCCCTCCTTTCTTTCATTCTTTCTTTCTTTCATTCTTTCCTTTCTTCCTACCATTCTCTCTCTCTCTCTCTCTCTCTCTCTCTCTCTCTCTCTCTCTCTCTCTCTCTCTCTCTCTCTCTCTCTCTCTCTCTCACTCTCTCTCACTCTCTCTCTCTCACTCTCTCTCTCTCTCACTCTCAATATAAGCTACAACCTAACTTACCCCTGTTAGAATGGTTAGAAGCCAGAGAAAATTTCTTTACTGGTCAATCACATGTTTCGTACTGCCACCTTGTGGCTCAAGGTGAATTTACAAAGAAATCTGTCTTCATGCTCCTCCAGGTAGGCCTCAGTGGAAAGAATCAAATTGTTAGGGGTAATGGCTAGATAGAAAGCGAGCACATTTTTCAAGATGATAACAACAACAACAACAACAACAATAATAAGACGTAAAATAATTTAAAATGGAAATGGTAATTCAACGTGTTTCTTCAAGCTCATTCCCCTTTCACATTCCTCTTTCTGTGTCACACACAACAAGGTCTATGTAGTTGTGGAAGTGTGTTTTAGGGATACAGGAGGCACTTATCTCAGCTGAGCTTCTCACCGTGGCCCTCAGAAAGGATACTGTCCCCTCCACCTCTCTTTGCTGTCCATTGGGTTTACCATAAGAACACTCCAAGGAATTTCCCCCAAAGCTAAGGATAAGGATGTGGCCTGGTAAGGTTTGTGTACCGGCTCAGCACTGTCCTGCCTCGTGATCCGAGCAATTGGTTGCTGCATGCTCGAGAATGGTACGGTGAGATGAACAGTCGCTGGGCTCTCAGGGGTTGACTGGTCACCAGGTGCCCCAGCGGCGTCAGGCCATCCCTGTTACTCATGCACAGATCCTGACCACTGCTTGCCTCCTCATGTCCTGAGGAAAGCTGGCAAGGAACTGTATGTAGACCTGGCCCCTTCTTACAGCTGTTTGACCACGAGAAGTCAATTCATGGACATGGTTTCCTCCTCTCTTCACTGTGGTTATAAACAAGAAGAACCCCATCGTTTTATTTTCAGTCTTCACATTTGATGATGTTGTAGTCTGACTGCGAACTTCTATGAAATAGGTTCAAGTAGGCCCATTTCCCACACAGGAAGTGCGGCTTGCGTTCACCTGTTCTGCGGCTAAACGACTCCTTTTGAGGAAAGGGGTCTCCTTGCTCATCAATGTGTTTTTCCCTTCTCACTTCAGTACTCGGCAACCTTTGACAGCTTTGCCCCCCAAAATCATCTCCTGCTGCAGCACGGGGACCTACCGCCTTACCCGGACATCATCATCAGATGTGGGAATCTCCTGGGTCAGTCGCTTTCATCTCCTCCTTTGCCCAGTCATGACAGAGGCTGTGATTGGTTCTTCAACAGCCAGTTAAGGCAGCTCACCTATCTGGGTAAGGATCCACCCACGGAAGTAGTTTTTGAGGGCATATAGTCAGAAAGCTTTCTTTATTCCTGAACTTCAGCTTTTGGGCTGTGAAATCAATGAGGAATAATGGGGCTGTGCTGTATGTTGTAATTAAATGGGTGAACTCTGAAATCAGATCATATGGGTTTAAATCTCAATCCAAGGACTCAGTAGGAAGTGGGTGGTAGATAAATAGGTACTCTACATCTTAGTCCCTTTATTTGTAAAATAATAATAGGATCTACATCAAACATGCAGTCAAATAAAGGGTGGCATGTAAAATTCTTTATCAAAGTTCTTAATCTATATTAAGTGTTTGTGATATTAATATTTTAATTGATTTTAAGGTAGTGTTCTATTTGTAGTAAAATAATTGCAAATTAAAACTGCCCTGAGATGGGGCTGGAGGGGTGGCTCCATGGTTAAAAGTGCTTGATGCTCCTACAAAGGACCTGAGTTTGCTTCCCAGGACAACTGCCAGTAACTCCAGCTCCAAGAGATCCAGGGGGATCTAGTGTTTGCAGGCATGAGACACGTGTTCACAAACTCATACTCAGATACACATGCATATACATAATTTTAAAAGGCTGTTCGGAGAGTCCATTTCACTCTAGTCAGAATAGCTATCATCAAGACAACAACAACAAATGCTGACAAGAATGTATAGAAAGAAGAACTCTTTTTTGTTTGTTTGTTTTTTGAGACAGAGTTTCTCTGTGTAGCTTTTGGAGCCTGTCCTGAAACTCACTTTGTAGACCAGTCTGGCCTTGAACTCACAGAGTTCACCTGCCGCTGCATGCACCACCACTGCCTTGTGGGAAGAGGAACTTTTATTCACCTCTACCAAGAATGTAAAGTGGTAAAGGCAATATGGAAATCAGTATGAAGGTGTCTCTAAAAACTAAAGACAGAATTAATACATGACCAAGGTATACACATGGAAGATTCTCGATCAGCATATCAAAGACTCCTGCTCACCGATGTTTATTGATGCACCATTCACAATAGCTAGGAAATGGAGTCGGCCTTCCTTTCCATCAACAGAGGAGTGTAAGAAGAAAATTAATACCTATACACCATGCATTTTTTATCTGAGAAGAATTCAGATATGACATTCAGAGGAAGATGTATAGGAACTAGATCATGCTAGAACCAATTAGCCAGGTTCAGAAAGACAAATATTTTGTTTTCTCTCATGTGTGAAATCTAGATGTGTGTGTGTGTGTGTGTGTGTGTGTGTGTGTGTGTGTGTGTGTGTGACATGGGAGGAGAAAAGAGGGCTATGAGAGAGGAGGGCATGTTCTGAATGGAAGGGAGGTAGGAACAAGAGAATGTCATGGCATATGTATATCATGAAAGTTGAAGAGGTGGTAACTGTGGGGGGAGGGGACAGGAAGAGGGACAGAAGTGGGAAGTGAAGAGGGACAGAGTCCAATGATGCATATGTATGGAAAGCCACAATAAATCCCACTTCTTTGCATGCTGATCAAAACATTAAAAAAAAAAGAAAGAAAGAAAAGAAAACAACCAACAACTAACTTTACCCTATGAAGGTGATAGCTGGCTGATTGCAGTGGGAACAGCAGAGACTATTTGCCAATGCTGACGCAAGTGAGCATGCTCGTGGCATTTGAGAAGAGAAACTTTGGAGAGCTGCTGAGGTTAAGGGGACTAGATGGCGTGAGCTAAGGATCCCTGGGCTGGAGGACTGGAGGATAGGCTGAGTCTGTCCAGGATCAGGGTTAGAGGAGGAAGAAGGACCCTGACAACCCCCGTCTTTGCAGTCTGCGGGCAGAAGGAGTTCCTAACCTTCTCCTGTGTGTGTTTCATAGCAACCCAGTGTTAGACACAGGGCTGTCCATTTTTGACCTCCTGAAGTCTATCTGGTTTTGTTCCTCTGCTCCAGTGTCCTCATGGGTCACTGAGAATCCTGGTGTCCACTTGTACCAGCCTCGCCAGCTCACCAATATGATCTAATCAATGGTAGTCATCCTATAGATGACCATTTCCATAGAAGACATGCCATTAGTTCATTCCTCACTTTCATTTAATTGTTTAGCTTTTGTGACCTTTTAGGGTTTAGTGGCTACACTGCATTTTTGTGGTGGTATGCAAGAAAGAGTATCTGATAAAATGGGTTTCTGCAATGATGGCTCTGTTATAAATTGTTCTTAATAGATTCTGACAAATTCAGGGAGCCTGATCAACACAGCAAGTCTCAGCCCTGCCACAAGCCAGACTTGGCCCTAAGGATAGTAAATAGTAGGCAGTTGCCCTGGGTCACTTGTCTATCCCACTTGCACATAACCATATGAAAACCGGGTCTGACCCACACAAAAGCTTTACCACTACTGAATTTTAATATACCAACGAAGGGAGAGTTGGCGCTTTCCTGGCATGAAAAGAAAACTTCTTGACAAATGGATTAAAATATATGTTCCTTGCACTGAATTTAACCATTCATATTTTATTTCAAATATGAACTAATCAAATGATAGTCATCGTTTCCATAGAAGACATTTTATTAGGTAGGTAGATTTTACTAATGAATACTTTTTTTTGTATCGAAATATCCTCATAGTCTTTCCTTTGCCTATGATTTGGAAAAGAAAAAGGAAGCCTTGGAGGGTTGCTTGAATGTGTAATGTACTTAAAGACTCTTGATTCTTGAAGAGGATGATCAATAGGAACTTGTGTGGTCAGAATCACCTCTTTTATACTCTAAGTGACTGGGGCAAATGAGTGACTACAACCACTTACGTTCCCATTTCTGATCTGGAATTGAGGTGTGTGCTGTTTCCCGGTGTTGGCTCCCCACGCAGCTACATTGACAATTGCACATTGACCGTGATTATGGATATCCTCCGTGTAAAGTTTACAGCTTCTGTAGGAATGAGGTGGATAGACTACCATGCATCCCACAGACCTGTGTGCCTTTCCTCATAGCCTACTAACAGTGAGGTAATGATCATAGCCAGCACACCAACACAACCCATAGAAAGTACAGTTGGAGATTTGTGTTGCATGTTTGATAAATTAGTTAGATCCTTACTCTCATCCAGTTTCTTGTTTTGTGACCTTTTAGGATTACCATTAGAATAATTCACAAATATACAAATCAAGATTTCACATGTGTTCTAGGAAGTGAGACATCAGTAGAGCTGCGTGTATAGAAGTCTGGCTTTATTGTCAGGAAACTGCCTGACTTCCTGAGGTGCAGCCTCAGGTCAGTTTTTCTGTGCTTTCACTTAGCAGCCCCTCGGACAACTGGATGGATTTCATTCATTAACTACTTCTTTTGTTATTATTATTATTTTCATACAATATACACTGATCCTTTCCTTTCCCCTCCCTCAACCCCTCCCAGACTCTCCTCTTCTCCCTCCCCACTTAACTTCACCCTCTTTCTCAATCCCCCAAAATAACAAAAATAAAAGCAAGCAAATCAAACCCAATAAATAATTGAAACAAAACCAAAAGCACACACACACACACACACACACACACACACACACACACACACACGCACACACACAAAACAGGGAATCCATTTTGGTTTGTCAACTACTCCTGGGCATGGTGCCTGCTCTGCAGTGTGGTTGATAAACACAGTGACACTCATGGAGCAAACAGATTTTTTTCCTTCGCTGGTGGGTATCAATTGCAAAGAGACTCTTAGTCAGAGGTGAGGCTTTGTATCCAGAGCCCTTTCTCTGTACTGGAATTTTTGTCTGGATTGAACATTAGCTGCTTCTAAGTGAATGATCTGCTGTGCTGTCTGTTTGCAGCCTCACCACACCCCATTGTAGGAAGTTTTTTGTTTTTTCTTGTCACAATTAGTTATATCTCTTCTACTTGACTTTATCACATGAGACTTACAGTATTTTTCTAACTTTAGGCCCAAACAAGAATGAAAAAGAACAGAACCCAGGCATTCTAGCTCCTCGCTCTGGGTCCCTCCACTAGAGTGTGCTACCCACTAAATAATCATTGATCAGCGACCACAAAGGATGGAGAAGGGGCTTCTAGGCAGGCTGTGGAAGAAAACTTCTCCCTGGTTCCCAGCGACAGAGAAAAATACACCGTGCACACATTTGACCCTTCCATTTCTCCTTTCCAGTGAGGCTAGCTTTGTCTTTGCTCAGCAAACATCTTTATGGAGTGCTGGGTTTCCAGAAAGCTCATGGCCAGTGCTTGGGGCTTAGGGTTTTAATCAGTGGCTGGCTGGTTCCTTTTCCTAGGGCATGGTGTTATAATTGCTTCACGCCTCAATACCTTCACTTCTACAGGGAGGTTAAGAATATTTACTTGTCTCTTGGAAATGTGATACACAGCATTCAGATACGTTAAAGCTTGCTTAGCATAACGTGCTACTCTGGGGAAAACTTTCCCAGTGGACTCTTCCTCTTCTCTCTCCGTTAATGCAGTGTCTTCATTTCAATGTTCTCACTACAGTTCCTCTTCTTTGCATGTTCGTGTGTGTGGAGGTGCGCACGTCCACGGGTGCACATGTGTACATGTATGTGGAGGCCAGAGGCTAACTGGAGATGTCAATCTTCAGGTGCCACCCACCATGTCTTCTGAGACAGGGGTTCTCTCAGTGGCCAGGAACATCATCACAATTAGGCTAGTTTGGCTGGCCAGTGAGGCTCAGGGGTCCAGTTCGCCTGGCTCTGCCTCCCCAGTTCTGAGATTACAAGTGTACATTCTTCCTCTTCTCGGCATTTTTTCCCCATGGGTTCTAGAGACCAAATCCAGGTCCTCAGGCTTGCAGGTCAAATACTTGACCAATTGAGACATCCCTAGGCTCTTAACATTTTTTTTGAACTGGATTTTGTATTACTTGAAGTCCATGATCATATGATATACCTGGCATGTTGCTGTGAACAGGGATTTAAACAAGTGTTATACACTCACTTAAATATATCTTTTGAGGAGATTGGTTCAGGTTGCCTTTCCAAAGCCACTGGAAATATTGCCCAGGAGACTTGTGCTGCTGAAGTACAGGTTAGGACCCAGAGGAAAAAGTATTTGAGGTGGTGATTGAGAAGATATGGCAGGCCCCGGCTGTGACTTCCAAGTTATGCTTGGGAACACATGTAACCGTAAAACGAGTGTTCTCTCCTGCTTGCAAGTGAGGAGTCAAAACCAGCAAGCTTACTTCTCCCCTCACACAGTTTGACTGACAGCTCGTGTCTCTGCCTTCCCAAGCTACTTCCTTACTACTTCCTGGCTGCTGTCTTTCCCCCCACCCCCAGGAATGTTTCAGTTCATGGTGAACTATTTTTATTTTTTAGTTACATTAACGCTATGAAATAATTAGTCAGCTAATTAATCTGGTTTACAAGCTTTGTAGGATTCTTCAGCTGTCAGTCAGGCCCAGGCCTGAGGCCTCCATCTAGTCTCATTTCTCTTGCCCATGTGATTCTCGTTGCCATGGCTACTGGCTACATCTGCTGACACCCCACTCTCTATTTATTGCTTAATTAAGAATTTCACGCTCAGCCCTTATCTGCCTCTAAGAACAAGTGCACACTGTTAAGAAATTCCAAATTTAGGCCCAGACACAAGGAAAGCCTTTCTTATGGACTTGGCTGTGTGGAGCCTCTCTAAGGATCCTCTCAGCATCCCAGCCGCCACCCTTCAATCAAAAATCATTAAATGGGGCAGAGATAATGAGCATGTAGCATATCAAAAGAAGGATGTTTGCTTGGTCCAAAGGAGGGAAAGCGGCTAGGCCCCATGCTCAGCTCCACTTCAAAGGGAGATGAGACCCCTCATCACTGGGGCCTGATAAAGCCTCATTTGTTCTGGGCTTGACTTATGCAGAAGGTCTCCTATGTCGGACCATCTCACAGACTGGGTTTCCCCCACTTCTTGCCTCCACCTCTACAGGACCCCTCCCTGGCTTTCCGCATGCTCGTGTGTCAGCACTTAGGCAGCTGGGTCCCCCAACGCATCAGGCCAAGCGTGTAATCACTGACTCCCCACTCACAATGGCCACTTGTCGGGGGGTGGCCAGGAGGAGGTCTTCATCACAATAGGAACACAATTATTGCAGCTGCTAGGGAGGGCGATGCTTCTTCCTGTAGCAATATAATAGGACTTGCCCAAACCAGGAGGTGAAGGCTGGCGGGAGGTGGTGAGGGGCTGAGAGGAGTGGAGAAAACAACCTTGACTGGATTATTCATATTCTGACTCTTGGAAGCCCGATGTGGAGCCAGTGGGGTTCCAGCAGCTGCTCCTCCACAGACTCTTCTAATAATTGTACATTCTGTCAAGGGTCAACTTACTTTTGACCCTGTCCTTTTATATTGGTAAAAGGCTCTTTAGGGCAAACTGTTGGGTTGTGGCAGGGTGCATTAAATACTCACAGCCCCCACCCCTTGCTCTATCCCCCTCCCCGCCCGCCCAGCAGCCGTGATAAATTCATATCAGATGCTTCGCCATTCACAGTTGTCCTCCTGAATTCACACAGCCTCCGAGCAGAGCAGAGACTGCTACTGCACTAGGACATTGTGTGAGGCAGCAGCTGAAGGTACACCTGCAAGGCTCCGAGGCTCCTATGTCACCACCTTCTGACTGGACAGAAAACAAAACCCAAACATGTCTTGGCAGACTAGCTAATGTATGTGTTCAAATGTTCCCTTCACCAAGATAAAGGCTGGCTATGTGTTGAGGATCTGGGGGTCGTAGTGTGTGAAAACAAGCATGGTATGGTTAGAAAGACAGATGGATTTTTTTTTTTTTGTGTGTGTGTGTGTGTGTGTGTGTGTGTGCCAGAGTTTCTTTGGAGAACTCAAGTCACACTACAGAGATGCACCAGCAATCTTGCTGCCAACTTGTAAGATCCTGAAAATAGCGACTCTTCAGTTTGAGGCTAGGTTCACGACTATAATGGCCTTGTAGCTCTCCTATTCTCAAAGCAGTCAGGACACTTCTGTGGGTCTAAAGATGCCATGCACTTCCTGGCAAAGGGATCCTGTGAGAATATAAGAAGACAGGATTGAACTGCTCTCCAGAGCTCTTGGGAACATCCGTAGGAAGGGCAGAATCATAATCGTTCACAATGCCGTTGCCCTCCCCATGCCGAAGGCCTCTAAGGCAATCTATAGCATTCTAGTTAATAAATTAATTTACATTCTTATAGAAAACTCATTCTCCAAAGATCCCTAAGGACTTTATCACTAATGTAGCTGATTGACTTGGAAATATACTAACCTTTATGGTTAAAAAAAAAATCTAGATCTCGGGGACAGGAGCTTGGGATGGGAAAAGGAATTCTTTGCTTCTTGGTTATAGAAGCTTCTGCTCCAGAAGGGGAAAAAAAAAAAAAAAAACAACCAAGAGAGGTAGAGAGAATGAAGGAAGAAAGAGAGGGAAGGAGCCAGGGAGAAAGGAAAGGAGAGGGACAACCTTAGGTGAGTTATTGTGGATCTTTCAGGAGCAACAGCGGTAGGAAGGATAGTCTCAGTCATGCTAAGTGGTGAACCTTAATTGACACGGGTCACAGCTGGGGTGACTTCTGGTCCAGTACAGCTGTTCTGACTCTAGGTTCCATGTATTTTCTTCTCTAGTATCCTGCTTTCTCTTTAAAATTTCAGGTGGAATACTTAGTCTGGTAAACCAGCTCTTCTATCTGTGAGAAAACCGTGTATGTTTTAGCCGACACTATGCTTCTTTAATTTTAGATACATGACCTCTATCCTTAGACTTTTGTCACACTCATTTCTCTTCTGGTTGGCTGTTCAACTGCCCCAGCCTCCTGAGACCTAGGGTCACAGGTGGGAGCCCTCACACCATTTTCTCATGCCTTCTGTATTATTTGCTTAATATTTAAAACCAACTCTTACACTGTTGTATTTTTAAAACACAGCCTTTTCATATGCAATACTATTCCTAAAACCATGGAAATTAATGGGACACTTGTTTCTTTCTAAAATACCTTAAAAGTCAATCTCCATTAAAATAAAACATGTTATGCTACCTAAATCATGGCTATACATGCACTTGGGAATGATAATGTGGCTTGCAAATTTTTGTCTGATTTCTTTTAGTTACTAGTGTGACCCCAGGGATATTTTCCACCAAAATCTCTTTCCTTAGTTGATAGGAACACCTGTTCCCAAGTACAAACTGCACTGTTGTTGGTAAGTCCAAGAGAAATTACATACTTATGTAAATAGTGTTTTTAAAAATTTACCTCATGAGTAAACAGAATCCTCATTCCCAGATTCCTCTGAAATTCTTGTTTGTGTGTGTGTGTGTGTGTGTGTGTGTGTGTGTGTGTGTGTATGTGCAGGAGGGCCCAAGATATTGCAAATGCCTCCACACAAATATGGTACACACTGTTCTGAGTCAGACTCATAATTGTTATTGTTCTCTACATTAATTAAGAAGGTTTAATGAGCTAGCTCTCAGGACTATGATTAATGCAGACATATCTGTCAGTCTTGATTAAGTTATCTTAAAAAATAATAGCGGCTGCCTATGAGTGAATATTACTGGGGGTAGGAGAAGGCTCGAACATAGAATTTGCCTCTATTTCCATAAGGACCTTTAAGGGATCATGTGTTGTGAGGGTAAAAATGACTTCCATAAGCTTCTTAGTGATGCTGACATCAGGCAAGAGTATGTATCACCCTGTGACTCAAGCTGCCTTGGTCCTCACTGGCAAGTGTTTCTTGCAGTTAAGTCAGAAGACATCAACTTCTGGGACATGAAGTCAAGTTCAGAGCTCAGGGAAGGAACTTGAAGCATATCCTAAGAGAAGAGATGGATACAGCAGGCATGAAAGCTAGAATGGAAACACAGAGAGAAGTCAAAATACAAAAACTGTCTTAGGAAGCCAGCCCTGGAGGGCACTGGCACACTTTTCATTTTAAAACAGATAAGTACTTACTTTCCCTTCCAAAACTTCAAAAATGCCTTAGGCTTGCTTAAGGGCAGGGTAGGGGGTACTTACTTTTTCCCTTCTTTAGGACTCTAGACAGGACAACCTTTACCAGGCACAGGATCTTAACTTATTGGGCATGTACCTCCTGATTAACTGCATTAACTGTCTTCATTTTCTCTTCCCAGGAGCCATTTTCTTAAAAAAAAAAAAAAAAGCCTCTCTTTCTCTTAGATGTCTCTGTTTATAGCAGGCTTACATCATATAGCATTTACCAAAATAGCTTGGCACTCAGCGACCCGAACACTGTTTTTGAGGACTACTTCCTACAATCTGGGAAGGATCAACAATGGGGCTCCACTTATAAACAAAAATGATTAGCCACCCTCATATTTCAAATACAAAATTGGAAATCACAACCTCAGAGAAAACATATGCATAATATCACAGCTTGGACAAAGCCTTTAAACTCTTCCCAAGTCAATACCTATACTATTTAATGATTTTCATCCCTCCTTCTCTTTATTCAAATTGGAAATGGCATTTCACATTTACAGTCTTCAGGAGTGAAAACACCTAGTAAAATTAAGCAGATCTCTTGAGTTGTGTAATACTATTACTCCTCTTGATGAGATACAGATGTGGGGAGAGCAACACCAGTGAAAGCAATTTCTGGAGCCTTGGTAACGTGAGCCAAGAACTATAAGGATGCCGTGATAGTGGTATCAACAACAGCTAATATTTGCTTCCTATGTGCCATGTATTGTGTTAGCTCACATTTCTTCATCCAGTGACCCTATCCAACAGGGTAAGTCTCTTCCCTCCGGCTAGTTTCTTGGTGATGTGAATGAGGGTCAGAAATGGTGACTAACTGGTCAATTGTTCCCATGTAGGAACAGGAAGGGCCATGATTCAGATCTCTGCTGTTGGGGTCCATTACCCATGTATTCGCCATCATCCTCTATTGCCTCTTCAGACTTAGAAATGTTTGAGGATGTTTTGTCATCTGACCCATATATGTACACTCAGAGCCAGCTAGCTCCAGACAGTCATTCATGCACAACGTAAGTTTGGGAAGCTAGACTCCTGTGATTTTGTCCTAATTATAGCTTTTCTCTGTCTTCTCTGATTTTCTGAATCTGCCTCACATGTACTAAAGTGGAAAATAGGTTCTCAGTATACTTTTAGTTTTGCAGTGTTTGTTTGGTTTTGGAATTACACTGGATACCCTGGAAGGAGATGTGTAGAGGGGGTCACACTGGAGGGGTGTGTGTAGAGGGGGTCACACTGGAGGGGGATGTGTAGAGGGGGTCACACTGGAGGTAGGTGTGTAGAGGGAGTCACACTGGAAGGGTGTGTGTAGAGGAGGTCACACTGGAGGGGGATGTGTAGAGGGGGTCACACTGGAGAGGGACATGTCATGACTGAACAGCATCAGCAACTGCTCAGTCTAGGCACCATCTCTAAAGTACAGTGGAATCAACTGCTAACAGGCTAGAACATGGAGCTAGAAAATCTTGGCCTACTAAGAATGGACCCTGGATGGAGCTGTAGGAAAAGAAGGGACAAACCAAGGACTTGGGAGTTATGTTAAGGGTACATTCTTCAGCCTCATAACTAATCATCCTGTGGTAACCCCACTGTGTGGATATGAGTGGTGGCCTTTTTCATTCAAGGTCCTTGGGATTCATGAATTGCTTTTTCTCTAAATGTTTTTGGTCTATCTAATGCAGAGAGTAATCACTATTTTTTGTTCCTCCAAATATATCTCTTATGCTATTGTTCTTTATGTTTTGAGGGGTTAATATTGTAAAGCATCTTTATGAATGTCTTCTGATGCGTACTGACTCCTATTGTCCCATCTCTAACTGTATCGGAGGAAGCAGACAATGTATGCGCTGACCATGTGTGGACAAGCCTACTGAAGTCTATGCTATTTGGGAACCATGAATAAGGATGAATATGAACTTCCATAACAACTTTAAATCTCATTTCTCCTTTCAGATGTTTCCTGGGATATTTTCTAGTTTGTCTTTCTTAGAGATTGACTAGGTGATGCTATTTAATACCAACTCTTACAGAAAGACTTTCTGTCTTGGCCATTATTTTCATGTTTCCTAATGATATTTGTCCGTATTTCCTTTTATTCCAGTGAAAACTAACATTATCATTATTACCGTTACTACTATGATGATGACTATTCTTTCACATCCGTGAGAGGAAGCAGAATGCCTTTCAATTGTCTAGTCTGAGTAACCAGACTAGAACACTGTGAACTTGGGTTTTGTAAATCAGTCCATGAAAAAAAAACCCTATACTTCCAGAGGTTCCAACGTCATATGGTACATAAGAAAAATCTCTCTTTTTAGAAGAAAGTATGTCCTCTGGGTATGAGTGTAATTCAGAGGTACAGTGTCTGTCCAGATGGCAAGAGACTTTGCTTGGTTCCCTGACACTGTAAAACAAAGCTAAACAAAACAAAATTGAGAGACAATGTTAGTTACTGTTATAATCCCGAATTACTAATTACTATGCAATTATTAGTTATTGAACTGAAAACAAACAAGATAGATATAATGGTCTGGAACTAGTAGCCGTTTTTCACATTAGTGAGGCACAAAACCATGCTAATAGAAGTGAATGTATTAGACCTTAAAGAAAAAGAAAAGGTGAAATTGTTGACTGGTGACTTAATTTTTTAAAGCTATTTTTATTTTGCTTGTAATTAGGTGTATGTGTATGTGCCTGTGCATGGGTTTATGCAGGTGAGTGCAATGCTTGCAGAGAACAGAAGAGGGCATTAGACCCCTTGGAGCTAGAGTTACAGGCAACTGCCCAAATGGGTGATGGAAATGGCACTAGGGTTCTCTGGAAGAGCAATTAGTGCTTAACCAATGAACTGTCTCTCATGCCCAGTTAATTAGGAAAAAAAGAAAGGAAAATCAGAGGAGAGAGGGAGAGAGAGAGAGAAAGAGAGAGAGAGAGAGAAGTGTACAAAAGAGAGATAGGTAAGTATACAACAAGAATAAAATAATAATTTAAGGAAGGTCTTAGAAGTGGTCATAAAAAGGAACACTTTAACCTAGGGAGACAGCTCAGTAGATAAAACACTAGCCATGCAAGCTTAAGCTTAAAAACCCAGTTTAAGTCTTCAGAACCAATATAAAAGCCAGCTACATATAACATGTGTGTAACTCTACCCAGGGTTCCTGTGGTAAGATGGGAGGCAGAGACAGAATTCTCCAAAAGCTTGTGGGTTAGTTAGCAAATATATGCAGCAGAAAACCAAAAAAGAGTCCTGTATCAAACAAGGTACAAAGTGAAAACCTATACCCAAGGCCTAATACCCAAAGACCAAAACCTGAGGACCAATACCCAAGGAACAGCTCCCGAGGATCAACACCCAAGGACCAATACTCGAGAAACAATTCCTGAGGACCAATATCCAAAGACTAATCAATACCTGAGGACCAATACCCAAAGACCAATACCTGAGGGCCAATACCCAAGGACCAGTATTTGAGAAACAATAACTGAGGACCAATACCCAAGGACCAATACCTGAGGACCAATACCCAAGGACCAATACTTGAGGGCAAATACTCAAAGAACAATACCTGAGGACAAATACCTGAGGGCAAATACCCAAAGAACAATACCTGAGGACAAATACCTGAGGTTATTTTCTTCCTTCCACACAGGTACAATGGTACATGCACTGCTCACCTCATATACACACATACATATACATACATACTTACACAGAAAAGGAATATATCAAGAGTGTGTTGCCAGTGTTCCTGGTCTTAGATGTGCTGATATAAAGGAAATACTAAGCCTCATGTATTTTATAATTGAAAAGCATGAGAAAGTGATCAAAATAGGAGTAGAAGAATTGGAAAGATCTCATCTTGGATCTCTTTGGGATTATTTTCTTTCTAATGTTCTGAAGCGTATGCTTTGTAATTAAAAAGAATGACATTTGTTCTCTCCCATCTGTGATGGAAGAAAGAGTTTAGGGTCCCAATGAAACAAAAATGGAGAGCATGTTTGGCCAAGACCCTGAGGCTGCAGCCTGCAGCTGCATTAGGTCTTCCAGTGATGGGAAGGGCTGGCTCACATGACATCGAGTAAGGCAGAAAGGTAATTAACCAATAAGAGACAAGGTGTTACCAGAAAGATAGAGTTCGTGCACCTGATTACTAATTAATCAGGCATGAGAGCACCTTGTAGATGCATTCACTATTTAATTATAGCAGCCTCTCTTGGCAAAGGAGCATATGTTCCCAGCTTAATCTACTGGTTTATACTGACATCAAATTGTCATTATCAGAAAGAATCAGGCCTTTTGATTATTTCCACTAATTTATTGAACACTTAAAATTAATGAACCCCAGGCCTTTTAAATGTGCTTAGTTGGTTTGGAAGAAGGGAGGAGAAAGGGGGAATAGGGTGTGTGTGGGGGGAACCTTCATTAAAAGGACAATTTGTTTGGAAAAAGGTAAAGCAAATACATTTCATGGGTGATCTCAACTCTGTTGGTGAGAAATCCATGCACTCTACAACCAAGCCCACATAATTATGGATGTAGGAAATCAGGCACACCTGCTGAACGCCAGTGGCCTCCACAGAGCACATGTTAAAGTGTTTTCCTCCCTCACTGCTTATCTCTCTGCCATGATGCTTAGTCAAACCAATGCAAAAAGAACAGAATGGTAGAAATCAAGTGCTCGATTAACTAACAAGGACTCCTTTCTCTTTCATTTCCGAATTTTGTTTTGGATGGGAAGAATAAAGTGAAATGCCATCATTCTCTATGTGTGGTATCTTTGCATTCTTTGCATCACATTCACCTTTTTTTTTTTTTTTTTAGTTTCAGGTGAAGGTCGAGTTCAGGTGTTTCTCCAGGTGAGGGAAGGTGTGGCTCCCACTGTTTCAGGTGAGTACCAACCACTGGATAGAATGCCCAAGAGAGCAGAATGTTCTCCAGTGGTCCTATGGATCCCTCCGCTCCTTTGTTTATAAACAGGCAAGCACCAGCCCTCATGCTATTGTGCCCGACAGCTCTCTGCTGCGTTGTCCTATAATTAAATATGTGTCTGCATGTCAAGGGAAGATATAGGATGCATTTGCTTTTCAAAACAATAGAAAGTAAGAATTGTAACATGTAAATAAGCACATTTCATAAATTATGAGCCATATGTGCACCCAGGACTCCAGATCTGCAGATGGGCCATTAGGCCCCCTCCAAATGGAGAGAAAAAATCCAGGGTATCTCTAAACTTTAATTGTTCTTGGTAATTTCAGAAAATCAGGATAAACAAACGCTCCCCAAAAGTCAGATGATTCTGTGAGATCCTGCTAACTCAAAAGAGCCGAATTCTCAAAGACTAAACATCTCATAACCACCTTTTAATGTATGTCTCAGTTTGTTTTTGTTTATTGTGAGTCAGTTTAACTGTACATTTGCAGGAGGGATAAAGCCTTTCAAAGGCAGGGGTTTCCTTTGATTTTCAGGGGAATATTTGTGTTATGTCAGAGAAGAGTCATACTAATCAAAAACGTTCAAATTCTTCCATTTCAATTAGCAAATGAGGTAAAGTGACCGCACTAAGCTAAGAGAAGGGGGTTTAGCTATCACCCCATGCTTCTTATACTGCAATAAGTGCAGTTAAGACTGGCTTCACAGTGGCTTTCATGTGTCTGCTGTGTTTCACTCTGTACATCTGCCATTTTCATTCAGCCTTTCCCTTTAGGTGCCTCAAAATTCCCAGCTTATTGATTGCCTCTCTATAAGGTGTGTGTGTGTGTGTGTGTGTGTGTGTGTGTGTGTGTGTGTGTGTGTAGCAACAGTGAGCAAGGAAAATGGTTCTTACCTTTATAACATCTTACTGTCTCTAGCAGGTGTCCAATACATGGCAAAGTAATTAATTAATTAATTAAAATTTTCCTTTTTTCTTTTTTTATTAAGAAAAGATTTTCATTCATTTTACACACAAATCAAAGATCCCCCTCTTCCCTCCTCCTGCCCCCTCCCAAGCCTCCCCTCCCAACCCATCCCCTACTCCCTCCCACAAGAAGGCAAGGCCTCCCATGTGGAGACACATTCAGTAGAGGCAAGTTCAAGCCCTTTCCACTGCCTCACGGCTGTACAAGATCCCATCATAGGTAGTGGGCTCCACAAAGCCTCCTCATGCACCAGAGATGGATTCTGATCCTACCACCAGGGGGCCTCCCAAGCAGATCAAGCTGCATAACTGTCTCGCCACGCAAAGGGCCTAGTCCAGTTCCATGTAGGCTCCACAGCCATTGATCCAACTGTCCTCTAGTATGGTTGTCCCTGCCTGTTTCCCCCTCATGATCCTGATGCACTTTCTCATAGAATCCCCGATACTAGATATAAAGCAAAGGGTAATGAGGCCACAACCCACAACTCCAGAGAAGCTAACTAACAGGGAAGACCCAAAGAGGGAGGCATGGATTACCCTGGGAAGGAGAAATAAATGAGATCTCCATTAGTAAACTGGGGAGGAGGGGTGGACAATGGAGGGTAGGGAACAGGGAATGAGAGCATAAGGGAATGGGATGGTTGAACTGGAACAGGGAGGGAGGGGGAATGCAATGAAAGAGATACCATGATAGAGAGAGACATCATGGGGATAAGAGAAAAATCTGGTGCTAAGGAAGTTGCCAGGAATCCCCAAGGATGACCGCAGCCCCGGCTACTAGCATTAGTGGAGAGGGTGCCTGAACTGAACTGGCTTGCCCCAGAGATCAGATCAGTGAATATCCTAACTGTTATCACAGAACTTTTCTCCAATGACTGATGGAAGCAGATGCAGAGATCCACAGCCAATCACTAGACAGAGCCCCAGGAGTCCAGTCAAAAATTTCCTTTTAAATAACTATTACCAAGTTCTTTTCTCTCTGAAAATCTACTCTCCAAATTCCACAAAATTGTTTGAGTTCTTATTTTACAGGTTCATACCGTTTGGAAAGGCTGTCTTGTGCTAGGGTCCTTTAGGGTATGTGGGTATGTGTCCCTTTAGGGACATGTGATGCCTAGATATACATAGTAATATCAGCAGTCAGTGGTTGAGCCTTGATAATACTTCACATATCTCAACTCAGTTCTGTGTTCTTTTTTCTGTACCGTGTTGCCTCTAATATTCTTATATTATTTTGGGGAAATATATTAATCTCACATGAGATTAAGCTTTATAGCCAGTTTTCCTCTCTTACATAATTCAGGACAGAAAGTATTACAATGTATGAAGCCAAAGAATCAGTACATCAGTGAAAACATTTCAGCAAAGAGGATTCCAAGGAATTCCTTGACTTCCAAGATACAGAATATAAAGTTTAATTATAAATTTAAAATATGACAGTGCATTTTATTTAATAAAGTAATCTATGGAAAACAATGCAATTATTGCACTATCAACACTAGTTTTCCATAAACAAGGGTATAATGATTAGTGAATGATTCTACCTATGTGACAACCCATTACAAGCTTCAATATGAGTATGTAATGCAGTTGAATCTGTTGATAATATGCTGCGAAGAGTTTCTCCATTGATCCATTAACAGTGATCCTGTTACATGAACAAAATTGTGAGGTTATTGTGAGGATATGGTGACAGGAAAATTCTAGGATCATGCCAAGAAACCAATGTAAATCAACCAACCAACATCTCCCCAACAACGGTGTGTGAATGAATCTCCTTATAGTTGTTATTTATCATGGATGCTTCTTAAAAGACTAGCTTTCTTAATGCAGAGCCACAGAAATCAGGAGGAGGTGAGTGAAGCGTGAAGGAGTAGATGGCAATATCTGGCTGATACCACTTCAGATTTCAGCTGCTGCTGATTAACACATTTGTATAGAGAAGTAGGATGAACATTCGTTATAAATGTTGGTCCTCACCAAAAGTGATCTAAAGATTGGGGAGAAGATAAAAGGCTCATAGCCTCCAGTGCTAAATGCAATGAGCTTTTGGATGGTCTAACCTGAGTTCTTCATTTTCTTATCTCCAGTGTACTCCTCAATCATCTGTAATATGGTTTCTACCCCACCCACTGCACTGGGACCACTCTCTTTTTTATTTGTGATTTTTTCCATACAATTGAGTCTGATCATATTTTTCCCCTCCCCAATTCCTCCCAGATCCTTTCCACCCATACAACTTCATTACCCCTCCCTGTCTTCTCCTCCCTTTGCCCACCAAAAAGGCCCAAATATCCCAAAAGAATAATACCAACCAAAAAGTGTACACACACACACACACACACACACACACACACACACACACACACACAGAATTTGTTTTTGTGTTGACCAACTAAGTACTTCTGGGCATAGGAGTGTGTTTGATATACCCAGTGACATTCTATTGGAGAAAACTGATTTTCTCTTTATCATTTGCAAATAGCTTCTTGGTCAGTGGGTAGGGCTTCATGTCCACTTCCTTTTTCACTGTTCAGATTTTATCTGGTTTGAACTTGTGTGGGGCTTATGCATGCATCCGCGGTCTCTGTGAGTTCATATGTTTATCTTTCTGGAAGATGCTATTTCCTTGGAGTTGTCCACCACCTCTGGCTCTTACAGTCTTTTTGCCTCCTCTTCCACATAGGTCTGTTAGCCTTGAGGGGAGGGGTTTGAAAAGACATCCCGTTTGTGGCGAGTCTCCCAAGTCTCTTGCTCTCTGCACATTGTCCACATGTGAGTCTCTGTGTTAACTACCATCTAATCACAAGAAGAAGCTTCTCTGAAAATAATCTCATCTTGATCACACATGCCCTGATTGTCAAACTCGACAGTTGGCTTTTAATACTCTCTTCTACAGAATTTTACTGTTAGCAAGATCTCATCTTGAACTCATTCTATTGTGCAAGATTCCAAGGAAAGATAAGCAGTATATTACTGACTGCTTTAAAAAAACAACAAAAAACAACAAACAAACAAACAACCACTCAGAGTTCATTTTCTCTCCCCAACTTTTAGCACAATATTAGCCATGTAGCAGCCATGTAGAAATCTAGTAACTAACAAGAAACTGAAAAACAGGTTCTTAAGGCAGGATGGAATTTGCATGTAACAGTCATCATTAAAGTAGTCACTGGAAGGTCGGGTTGTTAGATTAAAAATGACTCCAGCCCTTTTCTGAACGATAGTGAGGATGGCAGAAGCTCAGGATGTTTGTTTCCACCATCTGTGATATGAATCTGAAGCAACTGTTTTTCTGTTTTCTTTTGTTTGTTTTGAGACTTTGTGAAGTTTTGAAGAGCCTAGTCATTGTCCATCGGATAAATTACTGTATATAGAACATCAAAAACACTGCCTGGCCTCTGTGGTACTAGTTAGTGGTTATACCAACACATGCCCTTAAGCCTTTGGCCTGTTCTCTTGGACTGTTTGGGCCATATTGAGAACAAGGCACAGTAGAGAGAAAACATAGGAAGGTATTACAGTGTTAGTGTCACAGCAGAGAGAAAGCATAGGTAGATAATACAGTGTTAGCATTTATTAATTATTTGTAAAGCTTCTTTCTGAGATAGGCCTGCTCTAAGAAGTGCCTTATTTCCATGCTGTGAAGTAGGACAGGGGAATCCGTGGCTGATATGTAATATTAAATCAAATTATAAAAAAAATAAAAATAAAAAAGAAAGTGGTTAGTGGTTGTCAATCTCATGATTGTGGTACCACTAGAATGTGAATGGTCAGGGGCAGAATCAATAAAGAAACATGATCTGTACACAAATTACTATCCCAACAAGTGTCCAGGTCATAATCCCACCATTTTCATACATCAGGAGCTGTAGCATGCTTGTACTATGACTCAGCCATTCCAAGAAAGAATCCATTTTAAGAAGATAATCAGGATTATGGTTAGATTTGCATAGAGACTGCTCAAATCACATTGTTTAACATTAGAAAGACTCTCCTTGTGGGATGTTACAGAGTAAGAGAATAATGGATTTCTAGTGTGATAGAATATTATGTAATCAGTAAAATTGTTTATACAAAGAGCTTTAATGTCATTAGAAAATACATAAGAAAAATAACTAAACTAACAAAGTAAAACTGGACCTGATATAATTTTAATTATATAATAACACTGAGATATGGGAGGAAACACAAATAAAAGGTTGATTGTGGTAATTATTATGTGGTGAGGTTCTGGGCAATTATTAACATTTCTTTATTAGCATTTTCAGAATAATCCATAATAAGTATATGTAATATTTATAATGAAGCAGAATGCCAGTGTTTAATAAGTTTGCAATATATCTTATCAAAAGTATAAGAGTTGGGTAATACTTGATTTCTTGCAATGAAATGTTTCATAGAAACTTCTAATATTCAAAACCAGCTAGTTAGAAAGGTGAAAATACCAGTCATAAAAGAACTATATAATCCTGAAATTGTTACAAAGACTTGGGTTTTTAGAGTTAACCTTGCACCTTTTCTGTGTATTGCAGCTTCTACATTTGTCCCTGAATCAGCTTTAAAATGGTCCCTTCCTGAAACATGGCAAGACATTGAAAAAGGCTGGGGAGGATACAACCAGACCATTCCAAGACCTGGTGATGACGTCTTGATTTTACCCAGTGAGTGAAACCAGCTGTAATAGGACACAGATGAACTGAACTGAACCAAATCTGACAGAGGATAAGGTTGCATGATGTAGTGCAAGACAGGAAAAGAGTAGAAATAAGTATAAGAAACTACTTATTTTTATGACCCCTTTGGGTCAGTTAATATTGGAGAAGAAGCATTCTAAGTTTTTTTTTTTTGAGGAACCTGTATGTTGTTTTATATAGTGGTTGAATCAGTTTGCATTCCCACTAGTAGTGAGTGAGTGTTCTGTCCCTCTAATATCATTGCCAGCATTTGTTGTCATTTGTTTTCTTATTGGTAGCCACTTTGCTAGGATGAGATTGACTCTTCAGTGTGGCTTTGATTTGCATTCCCTTTATGATTAAGGACATTGAGTACTTTCAATATATGTGTTGGATTTGCACTTCCTTCTTTGAGGACTGTCAATGAAATTCATCTGTCTATTTATTGATTAGGTTATCTGTTCTTTTGGTGTTTAGTTAAATTATGTATTTTGGTCTTAGGGATTGAACTGAGGACTTTATATATATTAGGAAACACTCTACCACTAAGCTACATCTCCAGCCCTTGAACTCCTTGTATATTCTAGGTATTAATTCCTTGACACATGAATAGTTGGCAAATATTTTCTACTATTCTGTTGATTGCCTTCACTTTTGAAATTGATTCCCTCGTATATTGCCTACTACTATTAGTTTTAAAAGACTTGGATCAATGGAAGAGAACAGATGTAGAAAAAGATAATTTCAGAAATACACCAAAGCATGATCATATTTAAAACACTCATTTTTCTTAAAGGAGAGTTCATTAAGGTTTCAGGTAATTAGAATATTTTTATTGAGCACCACAAAACATAATTCCATTTATGGTCAATGTGACTATCTCAAGGTTACAGTATACAAAAGATCTGCAATGGGGAAAGAACATTTGTCTATCTATGAATCAATAATAATGTCAGACATTTACTGAGCACTAACAATGTATTGGGGCTGTTCTTTGTGTACTTAGTTAACTTTGTAAATAGAGTAAGGTTGTTGTCTTCATTTTACAGAGATAAAGAGAGAGACAGAAATTTGTGGCAGCTGAGTAACATACATGGTCAGAGTCACACAACTTGCAATTCAGAAGAATTGGGATTTAAATCCAAGCAATTTGATTCTAATTCCTTATTTTTAGGCAGCAGAGTGCATTTCTTTCCCAAAAAGACTAAGTAAAATAAAAACAGAGTAGATATGTTGTTCACTTTATTTGCAATATCAGAGCCAGCCAAAGCACACTGGTCCCTTTTCAGCCTTTTGTGATGTTTTTTATAACTGCATAGAAAGATGAAGGATGGGGCAAATGAGTTGTCTAATGCAAACATGAAATATTATCATCCATTTTCCTCATTATCCACCTATGTCTTCAATGGAGGATGTAAAAATTTTTGAATAAATAGGCTTATGAGTCATTCCAATACTGCAAAGAAAAAAATCTGTCCTCCCTCAGTCATGTCTTTGATGAATCTAGCCAGTGAATTTGCCCCAGGCTGTGGTTTTTGCCATGAAGCTAGTGATTTCCTTCACTCCATGCAGGAAGCTAGGGAAGCTTTTGAAAGTTGCCAAGCTTTTAGTATCTTCTGGGGCTTTGATGCTGAACAAGCAGCAGTCTTAACTATCTTGCTTGGCTTTGCAAGCTGTGTCTACTGCATGCTCCGATGCCTGGGAGCCCCTTGGTGTTTCCCCTTATCCTTCATCCCTGAGATCACCATCAGCTCAGATAATGGGTCTGGATTCTCCAGGAAGCTGCTCTGAAATGCACCAATCTATGTCGTAGGGAGAGGCAGGTTGAGAATGCAGCCATAGGTATAGGATGCATAAAAGGTATCTTTTAACCCACCCAGCTGTGTTATTGTGAGAACAAAACAGGAGAGGGTATTTAAAACATACCCAGTTATTGTTTGTTACATTTAGCACTCGAGTCAAAAAAAGAGATGAGAAAAAGGAGCCATGGAATATGTAATGAAAGCCTTGTTCCTTGCCCATTGTGTTTTCTTGCTCTTGTACAAATCTTTCAATACCAGCAGATGGACTAATAGTGGCCAGTAGTTAAGTCCATTTGTTCCCTTCAGTGTTGGGCCCGAGACAGGAGTTTCTCTGTTGTTCTTTGACAAATCTCCTCGATATTCTGACCTATGGTGGGTCTTCAGGTTGAATCTACTTCCTGTGTTTCCACATAGATTTACTTATGTCTAAATTCGTCATCCTTTCATGACTATTTTTGTTTCCTTAGTTCCCAACCTTTTTAATTTAAGTGTGATCACCGAGTCTGGCACAATTTAGATACTAAATGCTGCTTGGATGAAGGATGTGAACTTAATGCTGCCATCTGTAATTTAACAACACAAACAAATCTTTGAGACTGAAAGGTTCTACATAGTACACCTTCGAGACTATACAAGTCAGTGAAAAACAATTTCTTACCCTTTGAACAGATTCCTAAGAATTGTGGATTTTTTTTTTTTGATGATAACACTTGGTATATGTTTCCTACTGTGCTGGCTGTTCTATGGAGAGACTTTTTCCACTTGGTTCTAATCACTACTTTCTAAGTAGATCCTGTTCTTAACCATGATTTTACAAATGAGGAATCTGGGACATGGAAATGTAGGATAATCTACTCAGATTCTATCCAGTTAATGAGTAAAGATGATAGAGCAGGAAACCAGCATTGGGTATTCTCTCTCTCCTCTCTCTGTTTCCCACACACATGTGCATTTGCGTCATTATACATATGAACATATATACAACACACACAAATGCACATTCACACACACACACACACACACACACACACACACACACACGCACACAATCACTCACTGGTACTCAAACCCAGAGCCTTGTACGTTCTAGGCAACGACTTTACCAATGAGACCCATACTTAGCTTTCTTTATTGTATTTCCCTCTCTTTTTAAAGTTATCCTATCTACTTGCTTTGATTTATGAAAATTGGACTACTTTATACAAAAATTATATTTTAGTGTACTATTCACATTATTCCTTTAAGTAGAACTAAAAAAAACAAAAACAAAACAATTTGGTATATGACGTATTTGCTGATAGAAAAATCAGAGAAACTGCTTAGATGGGAGCCTATCACAATAAAGCATTGGTAAAATCATTTGCCTGTGTCTGAGGTTATGTACCATGTACTTAGTAGCTAGGCACCAAAAGTGAGTAAGCTATATTCATGCTCTCAGACTGCCAGGGGTTTGGCTGTGTTAATAAAACATACAGTGAATAATAATAATAATTATTCCAAACTATAAGAAACACAGTGTGGTTAGATGCAAACTGTCTCCAGTGAACAGTGGAGAAGTGGATCTTGGAGGAAAAGGTATGTGAAATGGACTGTGAAAGATGGGGTACAAATTCAAAGCTCGTTTATAAGACACGAGGAAAACGGGGAATTCCTCAGTGGCTATAGAGTGAGCCATCAAATAGGACAAACCTGGGTTCACTATTGGATTCCTGACATTTGCCAACTGTGTAAATGACCCTCATCTATATAACATGAGGGCTAAGATTAATATATCATAATATTAAGAAGATGAAATGAGATCCCATCAGTCCACATGATCACAGCTTCGAGTGTTTGTAGTAATGGAATTGGAGGTGAAGGCTGTGATTTGTGGTGTATTAGGGTTGCTCTTTCCCTTTCTTTTTGCCATCTGGCTGCCCCTCTTGGCCTCTGATATTAGCGACACTTTGTATTTGCTTTCCAAAGGCTTATTATTTAATTTTCACAACATCCTTGGGAGCTAAATAGGTAATAACTATTATTACAGTAAAAACCCATTTTTACATAATACGATTTTAATGGAACTGCTGATTTTACAAAATGAAAGTGACTGGTAAAGAAGATTTAAGTGATACTTTTGAACCTCTAATATAATTTTATGGTGTTTTGTGTATTTTAATTCATTAATAAAGGAAATGTGTAGAACATTCCCATCATTATTCAAATAGAATAGCATAATTTTTCAATAAAATTCTTAGAGTAAATTGCCTATTTCCATTTTCTGGGAAATCAATTTTATGGAATGACCTCAGACCCATTCTTTTCCATAAAAACAGGGCTTTACTACCCCAGTCCAAGGCATGAGTATCTACCAGGCTAAGGCACCAGTATCTTAAAGACGATCCTATTTTTCTTTAAAGTGGTCTGTCTTTATAGACATTGGGCTCTGAGAAAGCTGTAAATGTCTCCCTATGGTATTAAAAGCAGTAAGCTTAGGAAATGGTGAAGAACTTGATCTTGTGACTTAATGTATGATAATTTTGCTTCATTCAGCAAACATATCTGTGTTGCCTCATCAGTACTGGAAGAATAGGCTCTATCCATTCTAGGTGTCCCAGAAGTATTGAGAACAAGTTCTATCTAACCAAAGATACCAGTTCCAAACCTTCCTGAAGAATAGTTGGCCAGTTGGCAAAACAATCCATCTAACTTATCACTTATATCTTGGCCTGAATTTACCTGAGAGGATTTATGAGAGGAGTTATAGTTGAAGATTAGTTAGTTATAGTTGAAGACTAGTTAGGATAGAAAGTGAATTAGGTACATTTTGGACTTAACAAAATATGATAGATAATGGAATTATTTTCTCTGAATTTGTCAAATGCAAATGGACTAGACATTGTTTAGGTATTTATTACTTGTATATATTGTACTTTTGCATATAGTTTTTCTTATGTTAGTTATAACCTTTTTTCCTTTTTATTACAATAGAAAAGGGGAAATATAGTGATATTTTATTTGTACTGAAATGTGATTTTATTTGTATGTTAATAAATAAAGTTGATAAATGCTTTCAGAACATCTTCTAGAAGACCTCTTTCAGTCTTGGTAAACAGACAGACACACGGACACACAGACACACACACTCACACACACACACACACAACAGTGAAATTTTAATGGAAGGAGAATGTGTCATAATCTCAAAAGATAGGATTCTTATTCAAAGGCCATGGCCATATGTCATGTAGTCTCTGCAATCTTTCTGAGTGTGTATGTGATGGTAGAATTTCCAGTTTCATTTCCTCTCTTTCTTTGAACTAGTCTTATTTGAAGACATGAATGGGGGATACTGTTTTTTCTTTTATAATGGTCCTTTTGTTTGCTCTGATTTTCAATACTTGGGTACTTCAAACAACACAGAATCTCGTCAAAGCCATGTGGCATTCAAACATGGCAGCATCTAAGGCATTTCCTGGTTAAATTGCAAAGCACTGTAAGATATTGGTGATATGAGGAAAGATAATTATAATCAGAAAGTAATTTCTGAAAGGAGAAATTTCTGTAACATGATGCAATTATAGAATTGTTCTAATTTGGGGTGGGGAGATGGCCAAATCGTTAAGTGCAGGTAGTGCCCTTAACAAAGGAGACTTCAGTGTTAGTTTCCAGCACCCACACTGGTTGGCTTACAATTACCTGTAACTCCATGTCCAGGGAAATCCAATGCCTCTGATCTCCATGGGCACCTGTGCTCACATGCATATACCTCCACAGAGATACAAATAAGAAAGCAACAATGAATGAATGAATGAATAAACGTAATTGGCTTCATTTACTTTTGTTTCTTTCTTTTTTACTAGCTGAGACTATGTCAAATTTAGGATGACATGTATACATAAATATATAGGTATATAATAACAGTTATAAACCAAATGCATACATTTATGGTGTTTCTGTGGCTGGAATAGTTCTTATCATTTTGGTTTTGTAATACTTAGGAGGTACAAAAAGGTCATTGAGACCATCACCCACTTATTCTGGTTTACTAAGAAATGAGAGAGAAAGAAATTTAGGCTTGAATTACCAGAGTCCTTACAATGATGCAGAGCATCAGAATGCTTGTTTTTAGTTGTGGATATTCTGTAATTCCATCATTATCTTCTAAACATCCCCCGGAAACCTAACCATCTACAATACACACTTTATTTTGCTCACAATGGAGAGATAGCATGCTAAAGTGGTTCCATTTAGATTTTCTTACATATCATCGACTATCATCAGAAGGTGTCTGGGCCAGTCATCTACAATGTTAACTTGAATGAATACTTATACAACTGGTGGCTAATATTGGTGATTGGCTGGCAGCTTATCCAGGAAAACTGGCTAAGAGGGCTCTGGCTCTTTCCTCTTAGGGTTTCTATTTGGAACTGCCTGGCTTTCCTTACAGCATGGTGGTGGTATCCAAAAGAGAGTAGTCTAAGAGAGTGCCACCAGAGTAAGTGAGCCATGAAAGTTCGATGAAACCTGAGAGCCTCAGAACATCTTGGCTCTCACGTTGTTAGTCAGGGAAGGCCCAAATTTTCAACACAGATTCATGGGAAGAAGGCTAGTCTCCATAGCTGACAGAGAAGACTAGCTAAGCATTTACAGCTGTCTTTAATCTGTATGTGTGTTTACATGTGTGTATGTATATGTACGTAATTAAGAGCAGATGTATCTGACTCAATTCAAAAGGTGTTTAGACCCAGCTAAGTTTGTGCTGTCTTTCTTCTGTAGGCAGACGTTACTTAGATTCTGTCATCCTGTATGAATCAGAAATTCAGAACATTGGGAGACAGATTGGTCAAAGGATTGAATTTCCTTGCCCTTTGTGTTACCTATAATGCTTAGTGTTATGGCCCTACCTCCTTGTAAATGAGCATCTTCAAAGAAACTGGGTTTCTGATGTAACATCCATTACTCCGAGACTGGGGTGAAGAGCAGAGATTTGGCTGCCATCTGTGCCCACACTCCTCACGCAGAGCCAGGACCCTCTCTTTGGAAGAGAGACTGATGGTGACATAAGCAGATAAATGAAAAAAAAAAAATTCAGAGCCCTTTATTCCAATGCAGAAACTAAGAGCCTAATGAGAGAACAACTATACTTTTCTTTGGCCTTATTTTGAACATGAAGATAAAAAGCATCTTGAAGGTTTTTTTAAGGAAGACTAGATAAACATGCTTTTCAAAGTAACACTTTTGACACACACTCTTCTTTCAGCATTATCAAATAGAAATAAGTAAATAGAAAATCTGACGCAAATGATCAGTGTTTGGAAACTAAAACTTAGGAAACCTTCTGCAGTCTTCATGCATCTGCCACAGAAAATAGAAACACAGAGTTTAACATGAATTGTAGGTATTTCCACAGTTTTTCTAGGAAGTTTGTGTAGCAGGAATCTTAAAAGTTCTTATTAATAAAATCAAACCTGAGGCAAGTTATTGGGGTCCATGCTGGTAGATCAGAGAGACAGAACAAACCACAGCTATCTCACCTTGCCGGATCCTCAGCTGGTCTTGTCTCCTCAGACTGGAGGCCTCTGAGTCCTCATCCGGAATAGGTCTCAGCTGAATTACTGCTCAAAAGCCTGAATGCTTAACCGGCCGAATGCTTAACCAGCCAAATCTTAACCAGCCAAATGCCTTCTAGTTTCTGGTTCTCACGCCTTATATATCTTTCTACTTTCTACCACCACTCCCTGGGATTAAAGGCTGGCTTTCTGGGATTAAAGGCATGTCACCATGCTTGGCTGTTTCCAATGTGGCCTTGAACTCACAGAGATCCAGAGGGATTTCTATCTCTGGAATGCTAGGATTAAAGGTGTGAGTGCCACCATTTTCTAGCCTTTGTATCTAGTGGCTGTCTGTTCTCTGACCCCAGATAAATTTATTAGAATACACAATATTTTGGGGGACACAATACCTCCACAAGTTTGTTTCTAAAATATTGAATATTATTAGAATTTCCATATATTGAATTGCTAAAAATATACTGTTTAGATTTACCACCTGTGGTAACTTAAGTACAAAAATCCATTGTAATATGGAGCCTTAGACAAGGGGAATTATTAGTAATTTATTTGTTTTAGTTGTTTTTATTTATATTAGTATTGTGTAAAGTCATATGAAATTTTTATACTTATAAAATATATAACTATTGAACTGTCAGAAAACTTGGTGGCTATTAGGATGATGCAAGTGTATTATAAATTGTGAAATGCTGTTAAACATGTTAATATTATCATCTCAAATTTTTATACCAAGGTGAAGAATAGAATTTTAGTCTCCTTATTTTTAACACTTTGTTATAAGTTACCTTCTAAAATGCATGAAGTAAATTTTAGAGCCTTGTGTCCCTAACATAGGATTAAATTTATGAGATGAAACACTGGAGATAAGGATTCACGAGGCTTTCCCAAGGGAAGACTACCAGTGTCCACCAAGCCCTCTAACTCAGTGTCCTTGCTAGGGTGACCAACCCAGAAGTAGATTGCCATGTTAATTTGAGCTATATTTTCTTTTCTCTATAAAAATAAAATTTCAATTAAAATAAGAGAAGCTACTTTTGTTTCCTCTAAGTTACAAAAATGAGCCTAAAAATGTAAATAATGATGGAATAATATTGAGATAGATTTTCACCCTTTCTCTAATTCCAATTTGTCAATCTCGGCTTGTCTCAATCATGGGGCTAATTGGAGCTCACTTAGACTCTTCTCCTGGGATCCAAACTCCTGTAGGCCCTGACACTCTTTATGGCTTGCTAACTTGCTGGAACTAACGACAGTTTTCTCTAATCGAGTAGTTTTTCAAACCCTTTATACTCTCACTCACCTGAGAAATATTCTCACTGTAGAAGTAAATTAATATCAGTATCATAAACTGCAGAGATTCCAGGAGGGGATATACCTTCCCAGGGTGCACAGATCTTAATTTGGGTGGGGTAAGGGTTGGGATTTGGTGAGTATCAGGTAAGAGACCCATGCTTATTTTGACATTTAACTTCATCTAGAAAATCACTGCTTTAAAAACTTTTCTTCATGCTATCCCAGGCTCCTAGAGGTCAGAAGCTCCTGGACACCTTGTGGGTTAGAATGAGAGGAACATAATAAGTATATCTTGATGAGTAGTTATGATGCATTCCTTTCTCAGATTAATGTGATTCTGCAGTTGTCAAGGCAACGTCTTCCTCCTGTACAACCTCTGAAAACTTCCATGTGAAGTTTACAGCTACTTCTTTTGTTGTTGTTATCTGCTGCTGCTGTTGCTGCTGCTGCTGCTGCTGCTGCTGTGTGTGTGTGTGTGTGTGTGTGTGTGTGTGTGTGTGTGTACATGTACATGCTCCATGGCACAACTGTGGAAGTGAGAGGTCACCCTTAGGTGTTGTGCCTACCACCTTGTTTGAGATTGGCTTTCTTGTTTGAATATGCTTGGCTAGGTGGCCCACGAGCTTCTAGCGATTCTCTTGTCTGCCTTCCATCTTGGTCTAGGTCTAGGGGTCCTAGTGTTACAATGTACATTACCAGCTTCTGTGTGCATTCTGGACATCCAAATTCTGGGCCAGACACTGGTGAACTAAGCTATTTACCCATGCCTCCTGGTCCTACAGCTATTTCTAAAAGGAACTATGCATTAAGGTTTTAAAGTAAACATTGACCCTCTTATTTCAGATTATAAACCTTTATGGTAAATACAATGATTACTGTGGAAAAATACATTTTTTATAACGGAACTTGGGACTTGGCAGTTTATCAGTTATGCAGGGGACAGGAAGTTGAGGAAGGGGATGACCAGATTGTTTGTACACGTCCTGGCATATCGGCTAAGGGTATTCTTCATAGAAATAGAGGATGCAGGTTAGGTGGTTTAAATCAATTATCATCTTGACAAGAGTCACCTAGGAGACAAGCTTCCAGGCATCTTTATGAGGGACTATCTGAATTACAATCACTTTTGGGCATGCCTATAACAGATTATCTAGATTAGATTTGCCTGTGGGCATACCTGAGATTGATCAAATGGTCTCCTACGTCAATGACCGCACATGACTTCCCTGCCTGTTGCCATGCTGTCCCTGTCATGAGAAAGTGATCCCTTTGAGTAATACATCAGAGTAAATCCTTTCTTCTTTAAGTGACTTTTCACAGGTATTTTGTCACAACAATGAGAAAAGTAACTAACACACTGAGGAAGAGATAGATCTATCAAGGAACCTGATCACATTCATTGTCTATTTATACTAAATTTCTTGTGTAAACACCCAGATGGTAATAGAAATTATGGTGCTGGAGACCTGGAGGAAAGTTCACTGGGAATGTGGATTTAAATTTGGAGATCCTGGAAGAACTGATTAAGAAAGTCTTGAGACTACAATAAGAACCAACATGTAAGAGCTGCTGCTGATAGCTGTGAGGATGAAGAAGAGGACATCTTGGATGAAGTTATCATTTATGTGGAAGTAAAAGATATCAGAAAAAGCAGTTGCAGAAGGAGAAGGTCTATGACTGTAAGGAGCAAGTAAAGAGCATACAGTGCTCTTAGCAACAAACTAAGGTATTCCAAGCCTGGAGAGTAAGCCATTTTATTCATGGGTAGCTCCTACAAATCAAATGCACAATCTATGCAACATTACTTGTTTGTCCTACAGTCTTGCATAATTGGGTTAGATCAGCCTCTTTGAAGATCCACATAATTTGGTTAAAATTAAAGCCATTGCTCCCTTGTGAAACTGTGGATTTTCAGTGTGGCAAGTTGCTGTGGCTTGTCCCCTGGTTATAATGCCAGCATGGACTTCACTTTAAGAGGCTCCTGTAGAAGTGGATGAGATCTACATGAGTGGACTGGGTGTGTGTGGGGTGGCAGAGGGCAAGGAGTAGGGGACGAGAACATAGGGAATTGGGAGGGTCAAGCTGGAACAGGGACAGAGTGGGAGGGAAGAAGATACCATGATAGATGAGGACATTATGTGAAAAGGAAGAGGCAGGGTGCTGGGGAGGCTCTCAGGAATCCACAAGGTTGACCCCACCTTGGTCTGCTGGCAGTGGTCCAGAGGGTGCCTGGACCAGTCTACTCTGGTGACCAGCCTAGCAAATAACCTAGCTGTTATCATAGAGCCTCTGTCCAGTGACAGATGGAGGCAGATACAGAGATCCACGTCCAGGCACCAGGCTGAATTCTGGGAATCCAACTGATGAGAGAGAGGAGAGATACTACAGGCGAGGGACGTCGAGATCATGATGGGAGGACATGCAGAGATGACTGGCCACACTAGTGGAAGTCCATGAACTGTGGACTGGTGGCTATGGAGCCCCCATCAGACTGGACTAGGCCCTGTGGACACAGAAGATGGTTGTCTGGCTCGAAATGTTTGGGGGGCACCCAGGCAGGGGGATCGGGATCTGTCCCTGGTGCATGGGCAGGCTTCTGGGAATCTGTTGCCTGTGGTGTGACACCATGCAAAGCCTTGGTGCAGTAGGGAAGGGGCTTGGACCTGCCTAAGCTCAGTGTGCTGGGCTTTGTTGACTCCCCATGGGAGACCTCAATTTGGGAGATGTGAGGATGTGGGGTGGCTTGGGAAAGAGGGCTGGGAGGAGGGAGGAGGGAGGAGGGGGGTCTGTGGATAGCATGAGGAGTAGAAAATTTCTTAATAAAGAAAAATAAAATAAATAAAAAAAGTTAAAAAAAAGAGGCTCCTGTGATAGGTACAGTTTAGTTGAACAGCCAATGTGTGCAGTTATCAGTTTACTGGGAAAGCAGGGTGGACTATGTCTATAAGACATTATGATCATTTTCTAAAAGGCTGCAGTCTTATAAAAAAAAAAACATTTAGAGACTGTGTCTGCCTCTCAAAATGAGTAGACTCCCAGAAGTAAGAGTTGAAGTTCAAATTATTGAAAATGGGCAGCGGTAGTCATTCAGAACACTGATGGGTTCTTTTCAGTTGTGAAAACTGAGAACAGCATCCAGTGAAGCTGAAATTAATTTAGGGATATTATATTATAAATCAGTCCCCTGAAAATCATTATTAAGTGGGTGACTGTCTACCCTAGTTTTTCCAGGACTGAAGGGTTTCCTGGGGTTTAGAGCTTTAGTGATAAAACCTAGAAAATATGAAGTCAAGGAATGCATACCTGTCATCCTAAGGAGAAGTCACCACCATTAGCTTATCCTACTCTGTGTTCTTTGTATTACAACCCATGTGCTAATTTTTTTTCTTGACATCACATATACCCATTTTGACTAGTTTTATTCTCCAGAGACCTCTATTTCATGGAATGAATGTTCTTTGAGGAGATGTTGGAGTTTCTTGCAGGGGAAGGGGACCTGAGTGATTACATATGTCCTTTCCTGCTGGCTAGTGCGGGGAGTGTGAGCCAAGCAGGGAACAGTGCCCATGGAGGTTTGTAATGTAGAGCAGGGCTTTGTTTACTCGCTCTAATTGAATTAGTCTTCTGCTCTTTTCTTTATGGTCTGCTTTCCATGCAGATATTTTTGGAATGCAGAATTAAATAATTCATGATTTCCTTATTATTGGCTTAGGTATAGTTGCCATTTCTTGAGTTGATTATACTCCCTTGAGGGGATTTCTGGAGTCTCCTCATAGGCAGCATTTAATGATAAGAATTTGACCAAGTAACTGGGTATCTTAGGTAGAGAGGCCAGCAGGGGCAGAAATTTAGGTGGCTTTGTGTTGAATCTTGGACTGTCACACTGCCACTCTGCCCTGGGTTTCTTAATGTCTTTTGTGGCCTCAACCTCTTCAACAGTCTCGTGAAGGATTATCTTTCTCAGGATAATGGTTATGATACATAAATAACCCATTAGAATTACAAAAGAAACCAGCTTTATTGATTTAGTTATGGAAATATTTAAAACAAACGTTGTGATGTAATCCTTCTTCTTTTTAGGATTAATAAATATCTCACGTAGGGCCTAATAACTGCCACTATTTCAACGTTGCTATTGCTAATATTTTCCCTAAAAGGCTGCCATCAATTCTGTCCCTTCACTTAGGGCTGTGTGTTCCTTCCCTTCAGTGGGGCTCATTCCTGTCTTGAATCTTTGCTGCTTCAGTGATGTGCTAGACAGGATGTACATTAAGTTCTGGGAGTTCACTGGCTGGGTAGTAAGAATTCTTGCAGTAGAAAACACGTGCCTCACATGCTTTTGGGAATTTCTCTCTTATAACTTAGTCCATTGGGAATCTCAAACCACATAGAGAGCCTGTGCGTGTCACACGGGTTGAGAGCCCCGTATAAACTCCAGCCAGCAACCAACATCAATTTCCAGAACCCATGTAAAGGGCAGACAGGTGTGAAGGCTCCTGTGCATGGCAGGGCCTGTCCTCTGTCTGGTGGTTTACCCTCATGTTTGTTTTTCATTTGTAGCATCAGTAATTCTCCGAAAGCCTTGGAGCCCAGGTGAAGCCACCTGTTCACCTGTCTTTATTTACATGATAACTCCACATCCTGATAGCACCACCTAATGTCTGGAAAAGAGCATAGAGCTTTGGTTTTCCTTCCTGTTTTGATGGAAATGGAATAGCCCATCCAGTTGCATTTTAGAGGCAGCAACACCACATGCAAAGGAGGGATCCACAAAGCTCTTACAGAGGAAGTTTCAGAGATGATACATGTTCTATATTCTGCCCAGCCTGGATGGCTTTGCCAATGGCAGGGATTTCTCTGCTGTCTTTTTGAATATTTTTTTGGTGCCTGTGTGGTGTTCTCATCTTTGTGTTTTCATTGTCTGCATAGCTCTGGGATAGTTGCTGTATAGAATCACCTAGTTCACAGATCCTAAGGGATGACTGTGTGGTGCTAAGTTCCTTCCACTGGTTCTGATGTTGAGAACTTCAATTCTTACTATAGTGGATTTTTTTTTTTTTTGGATCATGCTGCCACAGTGGACTGAACCCTCACACATCAATCATCTCTCAAGGCAGTCTCTCACAGCCACGGCCACAGACCAACATAATGGAGCCAGTTGAGGTTGTCTTTTCCCAGTTGACTCCAGGTTGTTTTAAATTGACATTACAGACTAACTGGAACACTATTTGTATAAAAGCTATTAGTTCATAATGCTATTTTTTAACAGGATTATTGTGGCATCTGTATAGATTTATCAACTTATCACTACATTAACAAAATAATATTGAGGATATATACTTAAAATTTTATTTTTCTAGTAAAGGTGTATTTAGCATTTATTCCAGTTTTTTAAAAAAAACATACTAGCATTTCCTATAGGAAATATGAGTATGCTACATGCACTATTAAAATATGTGTCATATATGATATATATATGACTTTGGTTTTCATTTATTGGGCAGCCAATCTATGGAGCCCTGAGTGGACTGGGAATCACTTTACAGCCAATATAGGCCACAGCCTTGAGACTCTCTTCCTGCTCCATCTGAGTATTAGGATTACAAACATCACCATTTGCTTAAACCTGTTTCCCTCTCTTTCTTCATCTCTCTTTTCGTTCATCACTCTTTTTCTTGTGTCTTACTCTTATTCTTTAACACTGAACTATTTAAAGATACCTTTGAATTCTCAGTTGATTTAGTCCTCTCTCACATATGTTCCTACAATACCCTGGCCATCTTCCTATAGTAAGTGGTTAGTCTGTAATTATTTTTTTGTTTTCATATTGCTATTGGTGAAATTATTAAGGCCACTCCACGTGGTTAAAAGGGAGGTTTATTTTGTGGGGTAACTTACAAGTGAAGGGATAGGTTGCAGGGTCTGGGAAAGGTGTAGCGCAGTCCAGAGGTGTTCTATGGAGAATTCTGCTCGGTCTACCTCCAGCGTCCTGGGTCCAGGAACCAAGAGAGCCTGCACATCCAGATCTCAGGTCTTCAGCATCCTCTCTCAGCCCCGCCTTGTGGGCGTGACCATTACCGAAGCGTCAATGGGGGTTGGAACTTCCAGGTCAAAGCTGGAATGGCTACCCACTACATATTACCTTGGGGTCAGAGGGATATTCCTCATTTTTAAAAATATGTGTACTAGGCACACTAGAATGTTTGGCATGCTGTAGATGGTCAGGAAGTAGGAAGTATTAGAGTAAGAAATTGAGAATGAAGAGCAAGCAGTATCCCATCAGTCCTTCTTAACATGTTTCCAGTGATTTGGGGACACAGGAATAGCAATATGTCACACAAAGAACCTTTGTGAACAGGAATGGGTGATGAGTCTCTGGAGACCTTAGCAATCACATTGGAAGGGCTGAATTGGTGCTCCTGCTGCAAAAACTGCTCTGGAACTCATTCAGTACAGTGGTTTTTTTGTTGTTGTTTTGTTTTTCATTTTTCTTCATTAAGAAATTTTCTACTCACTCTACATACTACCCACAGATCCCCCCTCCTCCCTCTTCCCACCCTTCACCCCCCCTCCCTAGTCACCCCACATCCCTAACATCCCCCAAGTTAAGATCTCCCCATGGGGAGTCAGCAGAGCCTGGCATACTGAGCCTGGGCAGGTCCAAGCCCCTTCCCACTGCCACCAAGCCTGCACAAGGCATCACATCACAGTCATAAGGCTCCCAAAAGCCTGCCCATGCACCAGGGACGGATCCCGATCCCCTTGCCTGGGTGCCCCCCAAGCAGTTCAAGCCAAACAACTGTCTTCCATATCCAGAGGGCCTACCTAGTCCAGTCTCATGGGGGCTCCATAGCTACTAGTCTATAGTTCATGGGCTTCCAGCAGTGTGGCCAGTCATCTCTGCATGTCTTCCCAACATGATCTAGACGTCCCCTGCCTGCAGAATCCCTCCTCTCTCTCATCGATTGATTCCCTGAGCTCAACCTGGCGCCTGGCTGTGGATCTCTGCATCTGTCTCCATCAGTCACTGGACAAAGGCTCTGTGATGATGGTTAGGGTATTCACTAGACTGGTTACCAGAGTAGACCAGTCCAGGCACCCTCTAGACCACTGCTAGCACTCCAAGGTGGGGTCATCCTTGTGGATTCCTGAGATCAGCACAGTATTTATTCAGAATTCCTGGGCCAGACACTCACTCTGTGAGATAGGTTTTCCCACACGGGGAAGAAGACACAGCATGCCAGGGAGGGAGGGTTCCTTCCTTTTCTTAATAGAGTTAGTTCTCGCTCAGCCATTCCCAGGAGGTGCCTCTCCTTTTCCTTCACCCTTGGCAAGCCGGTGGCCTCTCATTCAAGCTCCTTCACACAGCTTGCCTGCTCCCTCCTGCCTTCACCTTCCACCTGAGCAGTTGATGGCCCCCCTGTGGCTCAGCACCCTAGGGCCTCTTAGGCCTGGTGTTTTTTGCCAATCAGGAGTTTAGAGCTCACTGGGGATTCACTGCCTCCCCGCCTGCAAGCCTCCTGCGGCTTAGCAGCCAGTGTTTGACACCCCTCCTGTGGTTTTAGTTAGGAAGCAGCTTGTGCATCTTCTGTTAGCTGTGAAACAGTTTCCGAGGTTACCTCCTCTCATTTGCATAGCGTGGATGCACCTGTTTCAGTTAGGTTTCCGCTCTTTAGCAAAATGATAAGGAAAGCTCAGCTCAGAGACAACCCTGATGCCAGCTGAAGAAAAGGGCCTGAGTTGTGCTGTCTGAACCTAACTAGCAGTTTGCTGAAGAAATTAGCTGTGACCGAGGGACTAGAGAGGGGCCTGATGTTCTTTTAGTCTCCTAGTGTATGGATTGGGTATGTGCCTAAAGAGATCTTGCCAGCCTGAATGGTTCAAATACCTTTTGAATCTTTTTTTTTTTTTTTATTAAATTATCTTATTCATCAGGAAGTGTCACTCAAGGGAAGGCTGTAGACAGAGAAAGCTGAAAGGTGTTTCCAGAAAAGCAGAAAGGAAATAGTTAAAAGACTTTAAACTGCTAAAGAGGGCTTTTGCTTTTTTTTTTTTTTTAAATATGAGGAAAGCAGCAGTTTGCATGGAAATCACAGGTTTTATACATTAAGTATGGTTATGAGTCTTTTCCCTAAAGCTGTGTAAGAAATGTAGGCAGCTCCCCACCCCCTACCCCCAGGAAAAGGCCCAGGACTAAAGACTTATGTGTGGCTTCCTGCCAAGGACTTTCAGGTAACAAAGAGAAGGCAGAGACTAATTGTTTGCCAGAAAATATAGGATTTGATTGATAACATATATTTTGCTACATCATGTTTAGTCCAAGCATCACCAAGAAAAATAAAATTAACTCTTTTTATAGACCAGATTATCACAATATCTTCTACCCCTCCACCACCTTTATTGTCACCATCTCCCATCATAGGCAAACACAAACCACAGTTCTTACTAATAAAGATTGTGGCAGTCACTTTCCATTGCTGTAAAAAAAAATGCTCAGGAAAAGGAAGAAACATTTATTTGGGCTCATGATTGCAGGGGCTTTAGTCCACGGTTGACTGACTCAGTTGCTGTGGACCTGAACCACAGAAACGGAAGCAGTAAGGTAACATCACAGGAGGAAGGAGTTGTGGAAAAGCCTGCTCACTTGGGATTGGTCCAGAGCAGAGAGAGTGGGAAGGGTAGAGACAAGGTATGCCTTTTAAGGGATTGCGCCAGCTGTGTCCCACCTCTTCAGCTGTTAGTTTATCATAGAAGCTATTAATCAAATGCATCTGAATCAAATTAGATGGCATTAAAACATGTGTAGCCTAAATGTTGAACCAGTCCAGTAAGTGGTACGGGAGCAGGGACTACATTGTTGAAAAACTTTAGTACAAAGTAGTCTAACATTGAATAACTTAGCCTGGTTCCCAGCGGGAGAACAGCTGGTTGGGATTTGAGTGCAGGTCTGTACTCATTGTTACGTTTCTTTGTTTTCTCCACCCTGTTCTTCAGGTTTCTGTGTGCCAGAAAGATTATCATGTTCCTTGTTGTGTCATTCATCACATTCCCTATTTTTATTGGAAATTCTTATCAGGCTTTTGTAAACTTAATTAAAAATAATACATAAGAATTTCCTGTGAAAAATAAATCAACATAGAGATATAGAAATATCCAATAACACTTTAGTCTCTTCTTTGAAATGTTTTCATCTATTTATTTTGTATTTGTATGCGTGTGTGTGTGTGTGTGCGCGCGCGCGCGCGCGTACGTGTGCATGTCACTATGTGATGCATATGTGGAGGCCAGGAGACACCTTGCAATAACTGGTTCTTTTCTTCCACCATATGGGTTCTGGGGGATGGAATTCAAGTTGCCAGGCTTGGCAAAAAACACCTTTACACTTGAGCCATCTCTTCATCCTCTTTGAATTATTTTTTAAAGATATGCTCAAGTATAACCAGGTAAGATTCCTTGAAGGAATACAAAGGTATATCACCATACACATTTTATGTTGATTTATGCAAATCAATAAGTGTGACATACCACAGCAACAAAATAAAAGACAATAGGTGCAGAAAAGACATTTCATAAAACTCAAACCTTTTTGTGAGAAAAGAAAAACCTCTCTGAATAAATTGATTTAAAGAATAGTGTACTTCAAAATACTAAAGGCAATTTAGGATATACAGCAGCTAACATTATTATGGGTAGGGGAAAACTAAAACTTCCAGAGACCTGGAACTAAGAGGAATGACCATTTCTTCTACTTTTATCCAACATACTGTTGCATATCCCAGCCAGAACAACCAGACAAGAGAAAATGTTGAAAGGTACCCGAATTGAGGAAGATGAAATCAAATTGTCACTGTCCAGAGATGGCATGATTTTTTTGAGTAAAAACTGCATATAATCTCTCTCCCCCCAAAAAACTAGTTAAAGCTAGTAACAATGTAGAAAAGTTCTAGGATTTAAAACTATTACCCTTGGGCACACACACAATAATTATAGAAAAAAGAGGGCAAGAATTTGAATGGCAGCAAGAGGGGTGTTAGTCTATGAGACGATTTGGAGGGAGGAATGGCAATGGAGCAATTATAGAATTATATTTTGCAATGGAAATAAAAATATCTATGGAAGGGGATGTAAAAGAAAACAAGCCCTATGTTCCTGGACTAATGCAAATACTAGAAAAATGTCCATGACAGCTAATATGTTTTACAGACTCAATGTAATTTTTTTTTTTTTTTTTTTGGTTTTTCGAGACAGGGTTTCTCTGCGTAGTTTTGCGCCTTTCCTGGAGCTCACTTGGTAGCCCAGGCTGGCCTCGAACTCACAGCGATCCGCCTGTCTCTGCCTCCCGAGTGCTGGGATTAAAGGCGTGCGCCACCACCGCCCGGCTAAGACTCAATGTAATTCATATAAAATAATACTAATATTACTCAAACAATTAGGACGAGACTCCTACATTTTGTATAGGACTGCAAAAACAAGCAAGCAAACAAGTCAGAACAGTCTTACACATAATGGTCAAAGAGAAATAATGGTGCTACTTGACAGTAAGGTACACTGTGTACTTGACAGTAAGGTACACTGTGTACTTGACAGTAAGGTACACTGTGTACTTGACAGTAAGGTACACTGTGTACTTGACAGTAAGGTACACTGTGTACTTGACAGTAAGGTACACTGTGTACTTGACAGTAAGGTACACTGTGTACTTGACAGTAAGGTACACTGTGTACTTGACAGTAAGGTACACTGTGTACTTGACAGTAAGGTACACTGTGTACTTGACAGTAAGGTACACTGTGTACTTGACAGTAAGGTACACTGTGTACTTGACAGTAAGGTACACTGTGTACTTGACAGTAAGGTACACTGTGTACTTGACAGTAAGGCACGTGACAGTAAGGTACACTGTGAAGCTGTAATAACTCAAATGGCATAGCGTTGTCACACAAGCAGAAACACAGACTAGTGCAGTAGACTGGACACCACTGTGGAATGAGCTTTTGTAAGATCAAAATATGATTACATCACTTCCTCCACTCTCTTTCCTTCCTCCAAATCCTCCGATGCCGTTGTCCATCTTGTTCCCTCAAATCCCTGGCCTTCTTTTAAGTGTGTGTGTGTGTGTGTGTGTGTGTGTGTGTGTGTGTGTGTGTGTGCATTAAGTATATAAATACAACCTGTTGAGTCCTTTCAGTGTTGCTTGCATGTTCCTGATTCCAAGGATTGCTACTTGATAACCCTGGGGAAGGTGACTTCTGTTCTCACATCTCTTGATTGCTTTTAGTTCTTTGTCTAGGAGTCGGGCCCCAAAAGCGTTTCCCCATCCATGTTAACGTTTCTGTTGGTGTAGTCCTTGTTCAGAGATCATTGAGGCAGCTTCCCTGTCATTTTGAGGGGACTCACTATCACAGCAGACTTTCTGGTCCCCTGGCTGGCTGTTATAATCCTCTGCCCCCTCTCCTGAGCTGTTCCCTGAGCCTTAAGTGAAGGAGCTGTGTTGTAGATGTATGCCATTGGGACTGAGTACCCCGTGATCAGTGCTGTGCATTTTGCTAAGTTAGGGTTGCTTGTGATGTTCTCTGTCTGTCACAAAGGGCAACTTCTTTGGTGAGGACTGGAAGCTCACTTATTTGTGGGTATAAGGATAAGTATTAAGAATGCAGTTATGAATGATGTTGGTTTGGTAAAACGGTAATGTAGGTTCTTCTCTGACATCAATGACATTACTAGCCCCAGGTATTTTTGCTAGCTTTCCAGCACAAGACATGATTTCTTTCTTGTTGAGTGGGCCTTAAAACCATCAGGATAATGCTAACTTGCAGTAAATCATGTCACAAGAGTCACCTGTACATACATTTAGTACTCCTGCTACATTATGTAATCACTACGAGAGACGAGTTAAACGTCCCACTTAAAAATAAAGGAAATGGCCGGGCGGTGGTGGCGCACGCCTTTAATCCCAGCACTCGGGAGGCAGAGCCAGGCAGATCGCTGTGAGTTCGAGGCCAGCCTGGGCTACCAAGTGAGCTCCAGGAAAGGCGCAAAACTACGCAGAGAAACCCTGTCTCGGAAAAAAATAAATAAATAAAATAAAGGAAATGAAAAGTAAGACAGAAGCCTATTTAAAAATTCTTTTTATATGAGTTCCATGCTTCTAAAATGTGTCCAGATCATCTACTCTGCATGCATTTGGTGTATTTGGGTTACTCACTTTTGGGATATTGATTATTCAGTATCATTTTTCATCTTCTGGTTCTATATCCACAATTCTGTTTTTGCTTGCTCACAGTGACAGGTGCACAAAAATGACAATGAAGATAATGTACCAGAGCACAGTGTAATTGAGAAAGGTGGCTAAGTTTGTTCCTGCCCTAATACTAATGTAGCAAGCAGAACTTGCAGCCAGAAAAAAGAGACTGAAACCAAGTCTAATAGTCAATTCTTCATGAATACGTAGACATTCAACTGTATGAAGCATTTTATACAAATATAAATCTAGAACTAGCAAATATGGAAGGAAAATGTAAACGAGGAGACTAGAAACAAAACCAAAGGCAAGTTAAGGTAGAGGAGACTTGATAGACTATTGTCTCAAAGAATGTTGGCTGTGAAGAGAACTGTAAGTGTAGCCAGGACACAAAGAGAACTATAGAAATGAGTCAGGTGCATGTGCACCTCACACACAGGCAGGTCCATGTGCACTTTTACATGTAGTGCACACACAGGCAGGTTCATGTTCACCCTAATACACAGTGCACACACAGGCAGGATTATGTTCATCATGTTCACACACAATGCACACATAGGCAGGTTCATGTTCACCTTCACACACAGTCCATACATACGACTAAAATGCTTATCTTTAACAGATGGAAATCTAACCAGTCTTGACTCAGTTTCATTCTCATCTCATCTTTAGAAAAACATTTGCATTAATTAATTAATAGGGGTGTGTGTGTGTGTGTGTGATAGATAGATAGATAGAGAGAGAGAGAGAGAGAGAGAGAGAGAGAGAGAGAGAGAGAGAGAAGTGGATGCATGTGCCATCATGTGTGGAGGTCTGAGAAAAAACTGTGAAAGTTGTCTCTCTTTTTCTCACATATGTGCCCTGGAAAGGGAGCTTAGGTAACCAGACTTGAAAGCATGCACCTTTACTCACTCAGCTGTCTCACTGACTCTAAGGCTTTAAAAATAGGGAGCACATATTTCTTGTTCCAAGGCACCAAAGAATATTTTTTGCACTTTTTTTGTTCTATCCCTTCTTTCAGTTCCTGGAGGTGAGAAGGCTGCTCACTCTTTGGATATCCTACCAGAGATTCAATACTATCTCCATAAAACACTTACAACTAATTATCTACACATATTTTTATTATTTTCCACCTTTTCATAGATAGCACATTTCAAACTGCTACCCTTGCTTGAAAAGATACATTTTAAGATTATTCCGTATTACTATACAACATGCTATATCACTTTTAAAGAGATTTATTAAAGTTGAACTTGTACACCACACAACTCACCCATTTAAGGCTTTCAAAGTAATGGCTTTAATGTGTTTGCACAATCATGTAACCAACATCACAGTCAATTTTAGGATGTTTCATTACTTTATAGAGAACCCCTCACTTAGTACCCATAACTCCTGAATATCTCATCTTTCACAGCCCTAAGCAACTATTGCTTCCACCACCACCAGTTCTTCCTCTTTTCCTCCTCCTCTTCCTTCTTTCACCTTTTCTACACATTTCTTATAAATGAAAAAAATGGAATAGCTTCTTTCAGTTTACATAAGGTTTTCAAGGTTCACACATGTTATATCATGTAAAGTCTTTATCTGAGAGTAGATGGCAGAAAGAGTTCATATGTGAAATGTGTTTAGTTTATATATCAATATATGAACACACATACACTAATACCCATATTGTGCTCTTATGTAGCAGTTATTAATTCTCATGTACTAGTTCTTATTAGGGACAGTAAGTCAAATACCCAGGTTATAGAATTACTTCACACAAAGGATTTTTGGAAGTCATTCTTAATTGGCTATTGACAAGTCTAGTCTAATGTTTAAATCATATGATTTGAGGTGAACTTGAACTGCCCTTGTCTAAGTGTTAATTAACTGTGCTTTAATATTTGCTTTCTATACCAGTTCTCAGGCTCTTCCCAAAAGGAGATAAATGCACAAAGCTTACACTGCCCCTACCTCCTCTTCATCTCTCCCCATTGCAATGGAGAAAGCCATCTATCTTCCCTCAAAGAAAATTTCATCTCAGGCCCTCTCCATCCTATGCTCTTCCTTTTCAGTCCCTTGGTCCATTAATTGTCTCGTCTCATTCCCTATGCATAATTTTCACTCTCCCTCATAATCAGACATTTCCTGTCCAAAATGCCCAGTCCCAAATATCTGACTCAGAGGCTATATATTACGTATAAATGCTCAGCCGGTAGCTCGGGCTTATTACTAACTGGCTCTTACACTTAAATTAACCCATAATTCTTATTTATGTTTAGTCATGTGGCTTGGTGCCTTTTCTCAGTATGGCATTCTCATCTTGCTTCCTTTGCATCTGGTTGGTGACTCCCAACTCCGCCCTTCCTCTCCCCAGCATTCTTAGTTTGGCCACCCTGTCTATACTTCCTATCTGGCCACTGGCCAATCGGCATTTTATTACAGCAATTCAAATGACAAATCTTTAGAGAGTATAAGAGGATTATTCCACTGCATCCCCCAACATGATGCCTCCTGTTAGCATACACACATATTTTCATGATTAAAAAATTTCATGGACCTCTTATCTAGTTCTAGAACCTGATTTTTCTCTCTTCTTTCTGTCTTTTTGCCCTTGGTGATTTTGGAGAAAATTAATTTGCTAGTTATGAAGCCAGTAACACTATTAGAAACTATGAGATATTTGCTTCTTTTGCCCACTCAACTTGAAATCTCTCTTGGAGTGACTTCTAGAGCTCTGACACTAAAACCAGGGATGCTCTCCTGTAGTCTGTCGCTCCAAGCTGCCACTTGCTCTTCTTTCCTCCAGCTGTTTGTCTTTAAGGCAAGAGATCACCTTCCATTAATAATTGTAAAAGTATATATTTTTAGTAACACTCAGGAATCTGGGTAGTGAAGATGGGTTGAAGCCTCAAGAGCAAGTCAGAGCAAGCACTGGCATATGCATTGTCACATCTGGAGGGCACTTCTAGACATTATACTCCTACCACCCTTCCTCTCTACTATTTAGACATGGTGATATTTTCTTTCTTTTTAATGTTATCACTTTTTTATAGTATTTTTATTTTATAATTAACTTAATTTCACATATCAGCCATGGATTCCCCCAATCTCCCTCCTCCCCTTCCTAACCCCCCCCAATTTACCCCCCATTCCCACCTCCTCCAAGGCAAGGTCTCCCCTGGGGAGTCAGCCCAGCTTGGTAGACTCAGCCAAAGCAGGTCCAGTCCTCTCCTCCTTACACCAAGGCTGAGCAAAGTGTCCCAGCATAGGCCCCAGGCTCCAGAAAACTAGCCCATGCACCAAGGACAGGCCCTGGCTCCACTGCCTGGGGGCCTCCCAAACAGTTCAAGCTCATCAACTGTGTCACTTATCCAGAGGGCCTGGTCGAGTTCCATGGGGGTTCCTCCACCATTGGTTCACAGTTCATGCATTTCTACTAGTTTGGCTATTTGTCCCTGTGCTTTTTCCAATCATGGTCTCAATGTCTCTCACTCATACAATTCCTCCTCTCTCTCGCCAATTGGACTCTAGGATATTTTCAAATTATAATTCAATTATGGGATTTCTCTGTCTCCTGGAAACCCATCAATCTTTTGCCATCATTCTCAGGATGAAGCGAATCTTTGTTTTGCCCAACCACCAAAGTACTGCTTGCTCTGCTCTTGCCCAGCTTTCTGACTTCCTTCTCACTGCTCTGCATCAGAGTACATAGTTCCATTACTCTTCTGGGTTTGCAGTATTTTGAATGCATGGTCCTATTTCTCATTTTTCACTTAAATACTGTTTCTTTTGTATTTGGTCATCTTCGCTCTGTAGTCTTTGCCATTGCTCTCATAGCATTATGCACCTTTCTGCTCTGAGTTGTACAGTTTGTGTCTATATAGCTGTTGTATGATTGTGTTCTAATGTCCACTTCCTCCACCAATTATTAGCTGTCAAAATCTTGGCTTGTGTAACCTTGGTTCACACAACAGAGGATTGTCAGGTGTAGCATGAGCATTCCAATATGTATGTTTGATGTGTCAAAGAGATGACAATAATGAAGTACTTTCCATGTCTGGCACTGGGCTGCTTTCACATGTATTATTTCTCATAATTTTTATTACGGCTCCTGCCATGTCTTTCTCCATGTTTCTTTGTCAGAACCTGTAGGGAGGAAATACAGACACATTTGAGAAATGGCTAGAACGGCAGAACTACTTATATCTCCCTGAAATAGAACTTCACAGTGTTTACTTTATTTTCTTGATTATTATTATCATCAGAGGCAAATACTGAAAAGCCTTCAAATCTACTTCTTCCAAAGTAAAAATCACCCGATTAGTTGCATCAAAAGTATTTCTTCTCAAGTCAGGTACATACCTGTAGTCCCAATATTCAAGAGGTAGAGAGGGGATAACCTGATCTGTTCAAAGTCAGACTGAGATACATAATACAACTCCATGTCAAAAATAAAGAACAAAGTTACTCTCTTTGTGAAGTGGTAGCATTTATGCGGTGTTTGTTATTGTTTAAGACCTGGCTATATTAATGAACAGTTACGTGAGACAATTTATTCATCAAGGATAACACTTTGCTTTATATTCCTGGCTTGGAGAATACCATGCACTCTGCATTGAACAGTGGGATTTTACAAAGGGAAACTTTCAGTACTTGTGTTGGTCATATAGAGATACACTGAGTATTGAGATTTTAGATGAAGTTGTAGAATCTGTATAGTTTTGTCAACATGCTTGGAATTATGAATAAAAATTCTAGTGAACCTCATGATCTCTGAGAAAACATTTGAATTTAAACAGAAAGAATTTGTTTTGAAACCCCAAGTAAAGCCTTTGCATTATATTCACATAATTAACTGAAATCCATGAACAGACAAATAGAGGCGTAAAGGCTCTGGAACACTGTACATATATGTAGCTATTCAGAACAATGACAATCTCTATGGAAATTATTTGCAGATTTTTGTATAATAAAATCATTTTTATAAATTTAGGAGTATTACATAAAAGTTGATTTTGCTTATCAATTATATAATTTGTGATAGCATGTTAAAATATGAGTCAATATTTATTAACAATATTTTAAGCCTTCTTAAGCAATAAATATATATTCATAAAACAGTGTATATAAAATTCAAGAACGAAATAGACTACAAACATCATCATCTTTAAGAAACATAGTGATGTTTTGGGTTTTATTCCAGTTAGAAAAATATATTAAAAGTGTGAGAATAAGTAATCAACAGCAATGAAGAAAAATGAAGAATCTCATAATTTTCTGAAAATATTTCCTCTCTGTTTGAAGCAGAAAATAAATGTGGGGGGGGGGCTTTGTTTCCAATAAGGAGCTCATGGGGAAATAAACACTGAATAGAATATTTGCTACACAGACCTTTGCCCAAAATGCTTCATTCAGGAGCAAATGATTTTGTAGACTTCTATACTTTTTCTTCAGGGTTAAACTGTGAACATACATGGATTCATTAGAAGTCAGTCTCATTGTTTTTCATGGGGAAACAAATCAAACAAAACCCACATAGGATTATGTTTGATGCCGTCTGATTTAACAAACTGTAGCATGTAAAAATATATTAAATGGGTCACCTGAGAGTCACACTAGCTTTTTCCTGCCCCTGTAATATGTGTCCTTAGCCACATATGTGCTATTAGGATTAGAGAAAGAACTGTATCCCCAAACCTCATGTCAGCCTATATTTATTCACAATGAACTGAAGTAATAGAATCATGTGGCCAAAGCCAACCTGGTAGCTTCACACCTAAACCTCAAATTTATCAAAATGCATAATTATTCTCAGGATTTCAGGGTTTGATTTTTTTTTTTGTTTTTTTCAAGACAGGATTTCTCTGTGTAGCTTTGCGCCTTCCCTGGAACTCGCTTTGGAGACCAGGCTGGCCTCGAACTCACAGAGATCCACCTGCCTCTGCCTCCCGAGTGCTGGGATTAAAGGCGTGTGCCACCACTGCCCGGCGATTTCTTTCTTTCTTTTTTTTTTTTTTTTTAAATATTATACTTGAACCATTAGTAGAAGCAGAGGAGTATGCTCGATGTTTGAAATTGCAGCTTCAAGTCAGGCTGTGTAAAGATTTTGAGGCTTTGTGGAGAAAAGTAGCTGTCTCAGTTAGGGTTTCTATGGCTGTGGTAACACACCAGGATCAAAAGCCACTTGGAAAGAAAAGGGTTTATTTGCTCTGACAACCTGTAGTCTATCAGCCAGGGAAGTCAAGTCAGAGACTCAAAACAAGGTCATGGAGGAACACTAGTCCTCGTAGCTTGCTCAGCTTGCTTTTTTTTCTTCTTCTTTTTTTAATATCAAGGACCAGGGGTCACACCACTTACCACTGTGAACTGAGCCCTTCACATCAATTATCAACCATGAAAATGCATGACCAGCCAATCTTGTAGAAACATTTACTCAGTTGAGTTTCCTTCTTCCAAAATGAGTCCAGCTCACATCAATTTAACAAAAAAACTAACCACACAGTAGCACAACACAATCCCTGGATTAAAACAGCAAGGCCAGATCAGAAGAGAAAAGGCTTTAATTTCCTTTTATTATTGTGAAAACAGCAGCACTTCCTGGCATTTTCCTTTCAGAATTTGGAGTTCAGAGGATTGATCTGATACTGTAGGTAATTTTACTTAAAAAAAAAAAACTTCTATTACACAGATTCACAATATTTTTTTGTTTTTGTAGAACAGATGGTATAGACTAGAGGAAGAGACAAACATTGTATGTAAAACATTTTATTGATCAATTAAAATATCATAATTTAAAGTGTTGATTCTGCTGTGGGAATTATGCATGTCTGTAAAGGACTGGAAAAGACATTCAGACTGTGAGCAGGGGTGGGATGGGAATATAGTGTGTGGTTTAAAGGAGAAGAGCTATTATCTCCCCCCTCTCCCATCTCCCTCCTTGCTGTCTGTAGCTCTGTCTCTGTCTATCTGTCTTTCTGTCTCGTCTCTGTCTCTCTTTCTCTGTCTGTCTGTCTTACACTTACACACACACACACACACACACACACACACACACACACACACCAGGGAGGCAGATGGTTTTCTGTCAAGGTGTGAGGAACCTGCCTTTCTTTCCTGGATCATGCCTCCAGGCCCTTGGCAAACTGCTTCTTTTGCCTATTTTTAAGACCAGTTTGAAAATAGATGATAGTCAGGGGGTAGAATAAAGGAACCACCTGTGTGGATTTGATTAAAAAAAAAACACAGCAAGCACTAAAGCTTGCAGCTCACTGAACAGAGGGCTGTTACAGGGAGACTGGATCCTCGCTGCCAAGCACAGTCAGGTTCAGTCTTTCTAGAGGGGGAGGGATCTCTTGAGAACCCAGTGCCATTGTTTCGGTAATGTATCACCTTGACATTAACTTTCAGCCATGTTAACCTTTCTTCCTGGTAAATTATTTATGCATGAAAGCTTCCACTATGTTTAGAGTATTGTTTTTGACCATATTTATAAATTATGATTGTCTATTCCCTTAAAGTTAGACAAGGCCACACAAGATAGGAAGTACCACCAGTGACTGCAGCATATTAACTTTTCATTCTGGACTGAAAATACTCTTCTCTTCTTTTTAAAAGGGAGGTTAGCTCATTTACTAGAGATCTCAACGGCATTAAGATTTACTTTTCATTTGGTTAATGTATTTATAGGAAAATACGGCAGCTGAGTCTGGATACAGAAACAAATCCATTATGTATGGAAGGTACAGGCCAATGACAACCTACAAATGGTCCTTGTCTGCCCCGCTGTGCCTTGCACGCTCTTGTTCTCCCTCAGAGGCCTCATTTGTGTCCACTGTTGGATCAGACTGCCTCCCCGACAATGGAGAGTTGTAATGGAAACTGTCCTCTCCAACTAAATTATGGGGCCTGATACAGTGCCTACCATACAAACAGTGGTTCTGTCTCCCCTAAATCATGCCTGTGCATGTGACCCCATCATTGTTCTAAGATCTGTGCCCTTTGCCCCTGATCTCATGTCAGCAGGGTTTAGACGAGTGTCAGGCCCTTGGAATGCTACTCAAATAGTGACCTTGATTCTTGGACTTTTCTGTGTGAAAACTGAATTTAAATCTAGAGTTGAAATTGCATGGAATATTTTGTGATTATATTAGTCAAATGACTTCTGGTACAAAAAGAAGTCCTCGTCCTCTGTCAGCAACATCTGTCTTTACAGTTGGGTCAAGTCTCCAGTGTTTTGTTCTTGGGGATGATGATGTATTTGTACAAGACTGGACATCCTTTGTTTTTATTATTCTTACATTGGGTGCATAGGGAGATCCTAAAGATGCTCCTTAGTGTTACATTTTCAGAGAATTCTTTTAAAGCTTTGTATTTCTGATTGTCTAACTAGAACATGTTCAGAAACCAAACCAAATCAAACAAACCAAAAAAAAAAAAAAAAACCAACTTGCTTAGCAAGAGATACTAGAATAATGATGGTGGGTGCTTAGTACTTGATGGATGAACAAGTGGTAAGAGAGTGCAATTCGGTACCCAGAAATACCACACCATGGTTGGTCCTAAGCCCCTTTGGGGGGAAAGACAGTCTTTAATTACATCTGGAACTCATTATTTCTTTTTGGAGGCTCTTTCCAGATCAGCTCCCCCATCAGCCTCCCATTGAGCAACAGAAATTCCAGATGGTTCCCTCCATATGCCAGTGCTCACTCTCTCAAGTAGGATAGATTGGTCATTGACAGAATAGGATGGAAGAGCTTCATCCAACCAGGACAAGGTAGAAAGTATTGGGCCACAGTTAAAATAGAGGCAGTCCATCACTTAGATTTATTATGTGGGTTGCATAACTTTTTATGAGTGATTACTAGAAATGCTTTGAAATAATTTCACAGAAATGATGCTACTTGTAGAGACTGCGGCATATTTGTTCAAACTCACACCTGGACACAAAGATACAAGCTGTCCTTGTATCTGAGGACAGTTTGGCCTGGCAGCTTATCTGATGTGGAGCCAATATCAGCATGAATTGTACATTCCATTGCTCATGTCCCCATCATCTCTACAACTGTGATACAAGGAGAGCCCTTTAACAGAAAATATTATATGAGGTACATTTATTTCATTATTGTAGAATTATGCAATAATAAGTAAATTAGTGCATTTTCCAAACAAAAGTAGCTGGAAATAAAAAAAAACAGACCAGCATCCATTTAATTAAGGTATAGCATCACTTCAAGTTTATAGCATTATTTTATTAATGTATTTATCATGGTAATTATACATTGCATATGAATATACTCTATAATAATATATAGAGTGTAGTAGTATAATTAATATATCTGTATATTGGTAAGAAACAACTCTCACTCATCTTTCATTTCCAACTTCTTGAAAGGTGTGATATATTGCAGGAAAGGGCAGGGACAAAAAAATTGGAGAGTTGAATCCAGGAAGATGGAAAGTACAAAATATAACACCCAAAGAAATAAGTGCAATACTTCTCCCTGAAGCCCATCCTTTCCCTCTGGCTACTGAATTTTATGTATATATGTGCTACTTGGTATTATTCTGTGGACCTAATGTACATCAGACTTTGTTTCAGACTCGGATAAAATAAACACAATGAGGGAAGAAGCCGTGTACTGGTCCCAAGCAGTTAATCTGTGATAATGATCCCTAGGGCATTGGTTGGGACATTTGGAATAGATAGGACAATTCAAAGGAAGAATTCCTTGTAGATGGGTACACAAATTCTATGCATTTGTCATATTTTACCCATGAACTACCTTCAAAGAGTCTAGTATCATATGTGTGTGTGTTTCTGTGTTCATTCTGTGACTAAAAGAAACATTTATTAATTATGTTTATTGTTTTATGTAATAGTTCTGTAAGCAAACATTGATTATAGTTTGGGACACATGATGACCATTTGCACAAAACTTTAATTTTTAAAGGTCTTTATTTTAAAGAAATTTTAATCTCAAAATTGTCAACCCACTAAATATATAAAAGTATAGTATTCTCTGGATATTTCACTCTTTTATTTGAATGTTTTGAGGAGTACCAGAGATGAGGCTGAGAGCTATCTATGTCTTTCTCCATCTCGTCAGTCATCTTGTATCTGTTAATAATATAATGAACTCTTGAATTGAAGGTATGTGTGGACTAAACTTACCAGAGACAGAAACACTTCTTTTATGTCTTTATTTTCAACAGTATAAGAAGCATTGTTCTTTTATTTTAGAAATGTTTAGTTTCTTCAAAAAATAGGAGAGGAATGACTGACTCAGTGGTGATGACTTTTTAATATGCAATAATGTGTGCATGGAAATCAAACAACACATTTTAGTGTTCTGACTTGAGTGCGTAGACAGTGTTTTGGGAGTGTGGAAGAGAAGAGTTGTTTCTCTAGAGGCAGTCGTGGTGTAGATCTCTAAGGAGGAGGTGAGGAGTGCTTTATTGTCAGTTAAAACCCCGAACAGTTCCTCATATAGTGGGTGGTGCTGATGATGCCTGACCATGGACATCCTTTGAGATCTACTACTCTGTGTTCAGCTGGAAGAATTGAGGAGGGAGAGAACATGCAGAGGTTATAGACTGGGCTAAAGGTGTTATGCTGGAAGTCTGCCTGCTTGTTATTGGCAACAACTCGGTCACATGGCTTCATTTAACTATAAAGACAGCTCCTGCCTGGAGTCTAAAACTGTAAACCCAGGAGGAAGGAGGAGCCAGTCTGCTTGCAGCCTTATAGTCTTTGCCACAGGAGGGCATGGCTGGTCTTCTACCTAATGGAACAGGCAAGGGCTAGTAAGATAACTACTGACAAGTTAATTTGCTTGGTCCAGTCCCTGAGAATGGCAGAGTACATTGTTTCCTAGGACGTGAAATGAGATTATGCTAACAAAAGAATTTCTTTAAAAAAATCTGCACACCTGTCAGTGATTGTGATACTTAAAATTTAAGCAGAAACATTTATTTGACATCTTGAATTCATGTTGAAGTACTTCAGAGAGCAACACTTAATACTTCAGCATACATGAAATATTTACTGTTTTAAGTGAAAATGTTTTATTCATACATTACCTTATCATTAAGATCAGGCAAAATCCATGGTTATTTTCCTTAAAGTGATACAGAAAAGGCTTTTATGACAGGATGAAGGGAGGAGAATAATTGTTTGAAGTCACCATGAGTTCTATAAGCATGCCAAGCAAATGGAAATCTGTACACATAATACTTCTCTCCAGCACGCACTATGCACTCTGTATTACATTCTGGAAATTAGGGAGTTAAATGTGGCTTACTATGTTATATTAGCACCTTAATCTACTAACTCATTCCATACTCACAAAAGACCCATGAGGAAGCAGATACTATTTATATTCCCATTTCACAGACAAGATAATTGAGGCATAGATGGATAAAATTGGTCTCCCATCTAGCAGATAGCAGAGCTGGCATTTAGAACTAAATTGTTTATCTTTCAAGGCCAAGATCTTATCTATTGTTCTGTATGCCCCGAGAGTTGTCAAAAGTGAGGACACAGGTATAATGCATAGGGAGTTCATTTCTGTATGTACTAAATTTGTACTAAATTAGGCTTGTGCTGGGGGGTATTTGAAGATATAAACAAGACTTTTCATCCATAACATTGTTGTGTTAAAGAGTGACAAAACTTCCTAACCATGACTGACTTTCTTTCTAATTTGTTAATATGACTGCCTCATACATAGTATTTGTTCTGGTCACTGCAGCTGGCCTGACTCAGATAACATGTGCAGTTCCTGAATTGCTAGAAGCCTGAGACATCACTGGAGGAGAGAAGGTGGCTCTTGTTTTAGGTGCACACAGCTGAGCAACTTTTTTGTCTTCTGCAGACAGGACTATTCTTGTGGATACCGATCTTCCAGTGCTTAGACGCCTCTATGTGATGGGGACCTTAGAATTCCCTGTGGACAGAAGCAATGTTCTGAGTGTGGCGTGCTTACTCATTGCAGGAGGGGAGCTGAAAGTAGGTGAGTAAATGCTTGGGGATTGGATCGGCCACGTAAGGATAGTCAAGTTCTGGGAGAAAATGTTGTGGGAAATGAAAGGCAGCATGAATCTGCTGCCTGACATAAGCTGGGAGGGCTAAGGCTGGGAATGCATTTCCAAGTACATCTTTAGATGTGGACAATGGTGACTTCTTTCTCTTCTTTCTTACTGACTCCGCTGTCAATCCCATTTTGTTGTCCTAGAGGGACTCTAAGTTAGATAACCTGGGTCCAAACTTATCACAGCCTCACACTGGCTATTTGTCTTTAAGCAAATAAACTCCAAGGGACCTCCATCTCCCTACCATGCATGCACTCTTAAGGAGCCTACCATAGGGAGATGAGATGTCTAAATAATTAGATACAGCAGCTCACATTGTCTTATAGTATGTGTTTGATAAATATTACTTTATCAACTGGGGTGTCCATACACAAATCAATAACATCAGTTGGATTTTTTTTGAGACTTAAATGAACTATTTACAAAATTACAGGTTTGGAAGGGTATGCTCCTTGGGGCTAGTAAAGGCAGATATTCTTGCTTTGCTTTGCTGTAAAAGATAGAGGGGATGAGTTGTTCCTGGAATCCAGACTTGTAAGTGTGGAGATGGTTGTTGGACATATACATGAGTGTTAGCATGGCTGGGACTCAACCTGCACCTGAGAGTGTTTTACCGGAATCAATACTGTAAGCCTGTCTTTTCTCACCAGGGTTGGAAGTCAGAGAGGACTCACCAATTCCATGTTGATAGGTCAGCTGCCACCTGGGGCACTGCACAGATTAGAGATGGCAGCCTAAGGAACCTAGGTACCAGCAGAAGCTCCCCCATGCAGTTGGCTTCCAGTTATCCGAACAGAAGCAATGCTCCTACCAATAGAGCCAATAAGTCAACTGACCTCTGAACCACCCCAGGCTGTTAGTCTTGGCAACTTTCTTGTCAGCTATAATTCCTGCTCTTTCTCTATGTGCTGCTTCCAATAACTGTTTCCCCAGTGTTCATGTGTATAAGGCTTCTTTTGTTTTACCTTGGGTATTGGGGCAGCCAAGTATGCCTTTTCATCTGTTTCTTCATTAGATATTTTCACCCAATCTCTCTGTACTGGGAAATGACTGTAAATCCTGATATTTTCATGTCTGATTAAAACTCTTGTCCAATTTGTTTAGCATTCTATAAAATTCTCATCTAATCACTGATGGAAATAAATAATTTTGTGTTAGTAAAAAACTATTGGCAGCCACCACCTTCTAACTGGAGTTGCTCTTTTTAGGCTTACAACTCGTGGTCTGAAAATCTGTACCTTTGAAAGAAAGTTACCCTGTGTTACTCTCAAGTTCTGCTTTAGATGTTTCAGATATTTTTGTATTATGTCTGTTCCTAACTTGATTTTTACCCATCACTAGATAATGGTGTATCTTTTTTCTCTCTGTTTCATCCATGTGTTTCAGGCCTAAAGGTTGCTTATTGGAACCCATCTGCCCAATCCTATGTGTGTTATGCCTGAAGGAAGACTTTCAACCCATCTGTCCACACCTACAGAAATCCCAACATGAGAGAGATAATATGGCTAGTTAGTAAACAAACTTAATAGATGTGGACATTGGCACAGTGTATTGCCAGAGCATATCTGCTCTGTGATGGCATTTGATCCAAATCCTAACTGTGGAGTTCTCATTCTTAGTGGTTAAGATTTTGAGGCAATGGATGCTGGCAAAGGATATCATCTGACTTTCAGAATCATAGAATGCTAGAATTGGAAGTAAATTTGAGATCAAGGTTGCATGTCAATGCCAGAGTCAGCTACATTCTTTGTTTAGTGCTTGTCTTACTAATCCAACAGAACATATGCATGGGCACAAAGTATAGCAGATGAAGAAAATAGGAAAGAAAATTGATCATTATGCCCTGGCTATTATTATAGTGGCTGATAAATGCATCCTGAGCTGAAAATCTTACCCTACCCTTGTAACAACAACAACAATATCAAATCCAAAATACAACCCCCCAATATATATATATATATATATATATATATATATATATATATATATATATATATTAAAATACTTAGTTTTAATTATGTATATAAGTGTGTGTCTCTGTTTAGGTATGTGCTTGTGGAGTCCAAAAGAGAGCCTCTGAGCCCCTCCCCTCCCCATCCCACTACTGGAGCTGGAGTTACAGGCAGTTGTGAGTCAACTGATATGAGTGTTGGGAACCTAACTCAGGTCCTCTGTAAGAGCAGTTAGCATTCTAAACGGCAGAGTTGTTTGTCAGGCCAGCATGTATTTCTTAAGAGATGAGAAATTTTAATAAACTCTGCATCCTTTTCCTATTCTTTCACAAGTTAACTTTTGCCTTTAACTTTTCTTTTATAAACTTACTATATTTTTAATCAGTGTGTGTTTGTGTGGAGAGAGAGAGAGAGAGAGAGAGAGAGAGAGAGAGAGAGAGAGAGAGAAGGGTGGTTTTGTGTATGCTACAGTGCACTTGTGGAGGTCCATGAGCAACTTGTAGAGGTTGGTTCTCTTCTTCTTCAATGTGGGTCCTGGGAATTAACCTCACAAGGTCATCAGGCTTGATGGTAGGCCCCACTTCAATGTGTTCCTAAGTGTCATTGAATATAACACACACTGAAAGTTAACAGTTATCCACCTTGATATATAGAATTACTTTCATGAATAACATTCCTGAATGAAGAAAATAAGTAAAAATTAAGAAGAAAATAATTCCTCAGTTGTGATGATTTCCCAGTACCATTTATACATTTCTCATTTCCTCTCTTTTTCCTCTTTCTCTTTCATATTTTTTCTTTTATTGAACTATTAGTTTAATGCCAGGCATTGTTTTGGGGTTGACTATTTTTCAGGCATTGGGACAAAGAGAATCCTGGTGTTTTTTCATTTGTTTATTTGGGAAAACAAATGATTAAATAGTAAGATGAACAGGAATAAGATGTTTAGAATGACAATATATGTTCTAAAGGAAACTAAAGAGGGAAATAATTTGAAGAGAGGTCTAAGTTGGCTGTTGGCCATCAGAGGTTAGGTGCTGAGTCAAGAACATTTCAATGAATCATGTAATTTCAGACCAAAGAGAACAGAAGGATCTAAACCAGTGGTTCTCAACCTTCCTAACATTGCAAACATTTAATACAGTTCCTCATCTTGTGGTGACCCCCAACCATAAAATTACATTTGTTGCTGCTTCATAACTGTAATTTTGCTACCGTTGTATGAAGTGTAATATAATATCTGATATGTGATCCAAAGGGTTTGTAACCCACAGGTTGAGAGCTACTGACCTAGACCTAGAGAGACTGGGCAAGATGATCTCAGCCTTGATGAAAAGCTCAAGCTAAAGCCTCGAGACAGGAAAGTGTGCTGCAGGGTGGGAGATGGACTAGAGGACAGTGTAAATTAAGCTTTTTATTCTACTCTAGAAAATTCACTGTACAACTTCTAGAAATTTCTCCAAAAATAACTGTGATGTTGGGAGTCTCTGTGATTGTATGAATCATCCCTTCATGAGAAAACAAATAAACAGATCATTACTTATTTGTTTCAAGATCTTGTGTTTGGCAAAGAACAAAGCCATGTTCAGCAGCTGCTGCAGTTAACTTTAATACTCCCCTCCCAGCTTCCAGCACTTCTGCCTCTATTAGGAAACCTTTCTTGTTTCTACCAGTAGGTTACATTCAGTATCTTATTTCTGGCCTATTCTACCCATTCTTCTTGTCCTTATTGCATTCACTTTATTAATATAATGTATTAGTTTTCAAAGTATCCTCTTCATTAAAGTGGTTGAATTCTGTGCATGTTGTAAAACTTATTGTTAGCTTCTGGTGGTATGTGTAATTGGTATATAGATGAATGCATGGGTATGCCTAGGTCTATCCATTATCTCAGTGCTTTTTCTCCCCTTAGAACATACCTTGCTTAAACATCTAGGGATTACAGTTTTAATGTTTAAATGGCCACAATACATTTATCTCCTACAAGGAAGGAACTGAACAGGTGTGAAAACATAGTAGTAAGTTGGTGATCCTGTTAGGATCGTCCCCTTACTCCTGCACTTGCGCAGTTCTGGGTCTTGTGTCCTGTGTCATCAGTGTGTGCTGGCGACTAAGTACACGCCTTAAAAAGCCAGACATAGACCCCATCCTCTATCTCTGCTCTCTCTGCTCTGTTCTGCTCTCCCATTCCCACCATCTTTCTCTCTCTCCAGGCCTGACTCTCCTCTTTCCCCTCCACCTTTTCCCTCCTAAGAAAACTCTGAAAACTAACACTGGGTTCTATCATGACTGTGTCCTTTCCCCTCGGTAATGAGCACTGTTTATCATCATTTCAGATCCAAATTCAGTTTTTACAATCTGTCTTGGATCAATTGAAATTGGCCAATACAATCTCAAAATAAATATTGTTTTGTTGGTTTGTTAATTTGTGTTTGTTTGCTTAGGAGCACCTGCCTGAACCCATCTCTTTTATTTATGTGTTCTATTAAATGAGATATTGCTCCTATTCATTTACATGTGTTTTTTTTAATCATAGTTTTCACTGATGTCAGCAAATGTTCAATTCATTAGGAATTTTATGCTTTTAAAACTGCATGTGAATAGTATTTTCTTGTAATAATTTGTAGGAAGACTTCAGAGGTGGATAACCAGAAATAGCATATGTATGCAAACTACTATCAAAATAACATAAAACAGTATATAAATATTTTATTATTATATAAGCAACATGGAATATTGGCATTTGTTTGGATAGAAAGTTTATATAAATGTATATAGTTTGTTTCACCCAAATAAATTGAGTAATGCATATTCTAATAACATTTAAAAATTAAAAGAATTCCTAAATCAGCAAGGCACACTGCACACATTTGTGAACCGGGGACACAGTAATTCATCATTTCCACGACCTGTCACAGTTCTATGAACTGCCTAGTTGCTCAGTGATTATACTCAGAACTTGGACTTTTATCCTAAAACCTGTCATGTTTTGTTTTTCAGGGCCAGGGATGGGTACTTGTCACTGCCCTCTCACAGCTGTAGCCAGCAGCCTAAATTCATCATTAATGCCTGGCTTTGGTTGTCAAGAAATGAAGTACTAGGTTTATGGGAGCAACCTTCATTGCTTCCAGGATTGGAGCTTTCTTGATCCAAAAGAAGGAAATCTATATAGTTTATTGCCTTCTAAGCCAGCAGTTCTGCAAGACTCATTGGATTATTAAGTAATAAGAAGTAAATAAACCTGAGAAAACTATATTACATCCTTCAGCCTAAAGCCGTGATACCACTGAGGAAACAGAAAACTGTGTGTGTGATGTTTGTTAAAAATAATATATCAGGGGATAGAGAGTTGGCTCAGTGGTTAAGACCACTTGTTGCTTTTGCAGAGGACCTGGATTTAATTCCCAGCACCCACATGATGGCTCACAACCATCTGTAATTCTAGTTCCAGGGGATCTGATACCCTCTTCTGACCTTGATGGGCACCAGACATGCAACTCATGCAATATGTACACGAGGGCAAAGCACTTATTCACATAAAATGATAAAATAATTTAAAAATAATATATCAGCTTAAAATAAACACTAATGTCTTCTTTCAAGCAAATAGACTTTTAATGCATAAATTTACCACACATATTTCCACAAAGACATGGTTTATGAGAGCTTATGTTGACCACTCACCAGTCAATCAGGTTTCATGCTGACAGTTCTTTATTCAAGGTAATAGTTGGTTCATAAAATTTTAAAATAACATTGAAGACATGTGCTTCCTAAATACTATATTTAATACTTTATGTTGTATAAGTATAGGAAGCACAGAATTTCATTTTTGTACTTGGAGAGTTGTAATAAGGCTAAAAGACTGATAGTAAATAATATGTGTTTCAAGATGAGGTTTGCCATACAAAGATATTATTTCTGGATGAATACACTTTTTCACAAACATCTCATTATCTTTCAATTTTACGTGTACGTTGTTAATCAAAACTCTAATAAACCTGAAAATCCTTCTGAGTAAATGTCTTTAATATTGAAATATTTAAAAATCAATATTTTTTAATTTATGCTTCTAACTTATACATTTCTTTAATATAAATTTAAGAATCTGTCATTTTTGATAAATAATTAGTATGAGTAATTAACTGTACTTTAATATAAGGTAAATTACATATTAAATAGATAAATTCATATTTAAAAATTAACCTGTTAATTTGTGTTGAAAAATAACTTTTTTCTTCATACATAAATGCATTTTTTTAATCAAATCTATCCTCACTCCATCCCAGTTCCTAGTAATTCCCTCCCACACATCCCCTTCCAAACTTCACATCCTCTTATGTGTAGGAAATCTTCGTTTTAACGTAATTACATAGCTGTCTTTGGGAAAGATGAGAGGGAGATCCTATGTAGCCCATGGCTTCAGGTTCCCTATATAAGCAAGGCTGCCTCTTAAAGCGTCTTCCTGCATCTACCTCCCAAGTGCTGCTGTTACAGATGTGTGCCATTGTGCTGGGCTAAACCTCTCATTATGAAATAAACATTTTGATTGAATTTTGGTCAAAAAGCATGTGCTCTGTAATTCCAATACTTTAAAAAACAAACTCAGTTAAACTTAAAATTCAGATGTGGTCGTATATACTTGCACTTAGTTGGTAGAGGCAAGAACATTTGTAGTTCAAACCCATCCTCAGCTATACAGTGAATAGAAGGCCTGGCTGGACTGCTTAAAACTGTTTGAAAAAAAATAATTCTACCTAAGTATTTTTAAGCTTTCTTTTTCATCATTGTATATCAGTTTTTATCTTGCACAGGTCTGAAAGAAATTCGCATTCATTGTTTATGGATGCTTTCCCATCTATGGTTATTATGCCAAGCTTGCTAATTGTCTCGCGTATTACCACAGTGTTCATAGTATTTGTTTATTATATGAGCAGATGTTTGCCTTACCACTCTTATTATCCATTTTTCCTTTTAGTTCCCTAGATTTCTGCTTTCTACAATTGGAAGCTATACTGCTAGGTACATGTATGTTTAGGATCATTATAACTTACTCACATTTTTTTTTATTACCATAAGGTTTCTCTTTATTGGGGTTTTCTGCAAGGAAGTTAGTCTCAATGAACTAGCTCACTATTCTTCTATGAAACATTTGAAAATTACTTCTTGTGATACACTGTTTCTTAGCTCACAAAGAAAAGAAAACAGGCAAAAGGCACTAATGTCACAGTCCTGAAAGTTTTAAGGTAAAATATGGTATGTTGCTATAGCTAAGCGGGGTTACTTAGCCCTGATTTAAATGATAAAGATAGATATGGATAAAGATGGACTCTGAAGAGTTAGCTGTGAAAAGGGGTAGTGGTGGTATTCCTGGCAGGAAGTGGAAGAACATGCGTAAGGACTTCCTGTGGCTCAGCTGCGGAGCGCTTTAGCAAAGGTGAAAAGAAGGAAATGAGCATGAAATAGAAACAATGCTTCTCCTTGCCTGCTGTTTCGAAGCATTTAAAAACATTTGCCATGATTTATAAATAACCCTCTGAAGGACTTTGAGGATTTACTCATCTTTGTCCATATGGAGTGCTAAATGTTTAGTTCAAATTTCTTAATATGCAACAAGAAGCATGGCCAGTTTTATACACTCCAATTAAAGACCATAGTAGATTTTAGAAACTAGTTAAGAGTGGAGCCAGGTGTGGATGGAAACTTAAGGATTGGAAAAAACAAAAATGATTGTGAAAAGAAAGATTTGAAAGATTAGAAAATAATCCTGAATGCATTTGTTGACTCCAAGGTGTGGGGATTCAGGTTGATAGTGGAGGCTTAAGTGTAAACTAGGCTTATATTTGATTCTATCATAGAGATTTAGTTAATAAAGTAATAAAAGCTCCATTTCCCTTTTTCTTATGGTTTGGACATTCATGGAATCCATTTGTACCATATCCCCCAAATCAATAATGGTTATCTTTGGTACAGCAGAACTTATTTTCTTCCATCTCCCCAGGTGATTTTAACATCTGGAATCAATTGTTCTCCCCCTCCATTGCCCACCATCATGCTAAGTAATAACAACTATGCTTTACTTCTCCCTTAGTCTTCCAGATGTTTTAGAATGGTATTTATTAAATCTAAGCCCAATGCCACTAAATAATAGCTATGTAATTTCTGACTAGTTACATAAGCTCTTCCTGCCTCAGTTTCCTTGTGGGAATCTCTACAGTCTTCATTGAAGACCTATGAGAATGTAATGAAATCATGTATGTAAAAGTATCAACAATGTCTTTGCAACACAATGACAATTATCTCCCAAGATATAAACTTCAGGTTTCAAAGCAGCTTTGCAAAGGTAAACCAACGCACTGATGCTTCATCTGGGGTACCCTGTCACAGAGCCAGCTACTCTTACTTACTGGTAAAGTTAATGTTGAAAAGAACATCTGTCTCCATTGAGAATACGATTGAGTACAGCAGTCCCGGAAGCTTCACTTTCACCAGCTTTTACCAATCCAGGAAGCACTGTATGTTAATGTTAGAATAGTACACATTTCCTTCTCTTGCCTCTACTTGATTGCTAAGTAGTTCTAGCCTGCATCTTTCCGTTCCCCATGTTAACAAAAAGATTCCAAACCTGGTCGCTTCAGATTCTAAAAGATCACGGCAGGCTGACTAATTTTGCCCAGATTTTCTGTGAAGGCTCCACATGTGCTGCCGTTTTGGGGTTGCATAATTGATTTAATCTCTGATTTTAGAGAAATGCGCAACTCTTTTTGTGGGACTCTGCATACATTTCTCTAGGGCAAGAAGTGTCCTACTTTTCCTCTCTGGTATCTGTTTAGTGCTAGACCATTTTTCCCCCCTGTAAGACTTTACCCTCCATGAAATAAATGAAATCACAGTAGGAAAACAGCTTACTGGACAGACTTAAAACAGCAGGAAAAGAGTCACATCAGGCACATTTGCTTAACAGTACCCAGTCCTCTGCTTCCTTCCACTTGCTTTCTTTGGTCCCAGAGGATACCTTCATTACTCCACTAAGGCACTGTGGCATCTATACAGAACTGGAGATTGCATTAGTGTTGTAGCAGATACACCTCAGCCATGGGTTCCAGTGCTTACTCCAGACTCAAGTGCTGTGCAGACTGAGTTGTCTCTCTGAATCTTGCTGTTAACACTTCTAACAGTAAATGGCTGGAGAGGATGATCTGAGGTGATCCGTGTAGAGAAACCCCCAAACTTACACCAGGTGCACAGGAAGTCCTAACAGGGTTGTGGGTGTGGGAATGTGGAGTGGTTTCATGCTGCCCGAGAGAAGAGTAACCAAAATGACAAGTAGGTGATTTTCACTTTACCAATTATTCTATACCATATTTGGCCGTCCCATTTTCTGTTGTTTTCAGGAAACTAGAATGTCTCATTTGGTAGTTGATGATTATGGTGAACCTGCTTCCATAGGCTATATAGGTTGAGGAGGACTTTTATACTGGTTTTTTCTTCAACAATGAATTCTGTAAGAACAGCCTAACTTTCCTAGGTCTATATTCACTAATATTGTGTTAGCAAGTCTCTGATCATTCGTCAAACTATAAAGAACATGATTGTTCCCTCAAGAGACTATTAGAAGCAATTCCCATCTGCTGAGTGTCATAGTCTTATGTTCTGTATCCCAATGATGCAAGGAGAACTTATGAGAAGCAATTTATTATTAGTTTAATAAACCACCATTGTTTGAAGGCTGCTACATATACTGCTAGTTGGATCAATTTAGATTCATTCTTGAAGTTTCAGGCCTCTTTCTATGTGGATATTTACATCAAAACAAGAATCATGCTTCTTAGGCTTGTAATGAACATTACATGTTAAAACCATATGAGGGAAATGGTAATTCACACCACCCTGCCCCTGGATTAGCTGGGATTTGCTGTAATAATGGTTTTGACTGCATAACTCCCCTATCTCAGTGGTTTGTAAAATGAATATTCCTATTAGACTGGGTTGAACCTGGCTCCAGCCTGCATGCTCTTCTCCAGGTTTTTCTGAATGTCTATTTAGGCACCCGAGGGTATGAGAAATTGTATGATAGAAAAGAGATGTGGGGAACACTTGGCTAGTCTTTACACTACCAGCTGACAACTGCCATTACTACCCCTCTCATCCAAATGTCACTAACCCAGAGCACTTCACAAAATCAGGCTGGCTAACAGGGGCCAGGAAAGTGTACTCTGAGTCGATGATGAGGGGTAGCAGATAATTGATGAATGGTCACCTTGCCTTCTTCAGAGAGGCTCACAGAACCTCATGCTTTTGGCTGTCACTTCATTTATGTGATCCTTGCCTCTTCCTCATACAATCAAAATTATAGCATTTAGTCTGGATTCTTTCTTTGCATTTCTAGTTATCTCAGATAATATACTTTGCTTTCTTAACAGGTACTTTAAAAAAGCCCTTAGAAAAAGAACAAAGACTTCTGATTCTCCTTAGAGCCTCAGAAGAAATCTTTTGTGACCATTTGGATGGAATTCGTGTTGACCCAGGAACAATTGGTAGGAGTTAAATATAATGTATGCTAATAATAATGTGTCCATGTGTTTGCGTGTTTGTGTGTGAGAAAGACAAGACAGGAAGAAAGAGACAGAGAAGCAAAGGAATTTTGTTTCTTGGACAGCTGATAAATTCTAGAGAGTTTATATGTATTCTTTGACTTGCTAAATGTTCAGTGTCCACTTACAGATATCATAACTATGACTTCTAAACTATATGTGTGTGATGACCACAAGAACATTCACTGTTGACAGTGATATTGCCCAAGTATTGTAGTGTCAAATCCTAAACTGGTCTACAAACACAGGGACTGGGAACACAAAGACTGGACATCTTGTGCTAACACATAGGAAAGTTACCAAATCAACCGTATTTCCCAGTGGCACTGTGCAGGCGTTCTTTACTTTGTACAATGGAAACCTCTCAGCATGGAGTAGTTTCCCTTTCTTTAAGGAAATCCATTTATTTCAAAACTAGATCCCCTCACTTACTTGTTTCTCTTCCTTATAGGAGGAGAGTTGAAATGAGTCAGGTCAGGGTCATTTACTATGTTTTTCAGTACTATGTTGTTATGTAGCCTAGATGTGTATGTTACTGTCATGAGTCAGAGTAGTGATTTCATTGGATTTTCTTTTAGATGAACAGCTGTATTGGATGTTTCAAAGTTTATATATATCTGCACATACATGAGGTTTCTGAACATTATGAGATAAATATCCAGATAGCATGGGGCTTGTTAACTTACTTCCAAAATGCCTAACAATTGCTGTATAATATGTTGAAATGCTTTATAATTTTATTTTTTCCTATGAATTCTGTTTATTTTATCATTGCCATGGCATAGGTAGAAGAACCTTTAACTTTTCACAGTTGACCAAGAAGGACTATACTAGGAACATTTGACTTGATTCATTTGTTCTGTGGAGTAACATTAAAACATCAAGTCAAATGCACAGGTTTATAGACATATATTATCTATATATTGTCTAAGTGAAATAAATACACATATGGAGATACATGATTACTTTTTATTCTACTACTGGAATGCATGGTCACATTTTTGAAACACTAGATTATGAGAAATTATACTTAATATAGTTGAAAATGGCAATGAAGTACATTTGAGGAAATCCTCAAAAGCCTGAAGGGATATATGCAGGCTCAATTTCCCTGGTAAGACAATAACTTGTGAGTTCAAAATAAAACAGAATGTTTTCCTTGATCATCTATAGTAAGACAAAATGTTAAGTCTGAGCACTGAAAATAAAACTAATAGCACCAAAGTCCCCTCTTCAGGAAATAGAAAGAGCCTTGCCATTTGGACAATCTAGGGTATATCATAAAATACCAAAACTGGTTGACTTCCATCAGATCAATAGAATTCTGAAGTCACCTAAATGGCAGAAGGACATACCTCTTTAAATTGAACTGGTTCACCATTAGATGGTGTTTCTCCACTTTTAGATTGCTATTATGTGCTGTAGCTTTAATTTCTTTGTAGGTCTTTGGGTTATATTTGACCTGTTATAATAGAAATATTCTTTTTTATATAATATGTACATGATTAGATATGGATTATATGTTACATTTTTTGTGTAAAAACCTTTAAACCATATTTCACTTACCTGTCCTTAATTAAGATGGAAGTATTTTCTTAGTGATTTGTTGATTTTTTAATTTTTCAGGAGTTTATGGGAAACTTCACCTTCACAGTGCTTATCCTAAGAAATCCTGGGTACACCTTGGAGCAGATATTGCACCAGGAAATGAGAGGTAAGGAGAGAATCAGAGACATTTATTTGTTGTTATTGTTTCACTTGGTTATTTGTGATGGTTTACTGTGATCTGAAACATTAAGCAACATCATTCAAGGCAGAGGGAGTAGAAAAAAACGTAACCTATTAAAAAGACAAAGCATACAAAATGTAGGAGAAAACTGTATAGTAAGAGTAGTTTGAGATAATGCATGCTTTTTGTCAATAATGTATAGAACTATGGGTTCTTAGAGATAAGACAAGGAGTATGAATGGAAAATACAATAATGAGGATTGATAAGGCACCATAGAGACACTAACAGAAATAAGGGTGAGACAAAGCTTGTGATGATGATGAATGGATCCACCATTATGAACTGAACAGATCATATGAAGAACCAACTGACAGAGATCTACTAGGTCTTAAGAGACAAGATAAATAGATGGAAATAACAGAAGATGTGATTCTAGAAGTTAAGACCAGAAAGTAGAAAGCTCCTATAGGAAACTATTCTTTTTTTTTTTTTTTTTTTTGGTTTTTCGAGACAGGGTTTCTCTGTGCAGCTTTGCGCCTTTCCTGGAACTCACTTGGTAGCCCAGGCTGGCCTCGAACTCACAGAGATCCGCCTGCCTCTGCCTCCCGAGTGCTGGGATTAAAGGCGTGCGCCACCACCGCCCGGCAAGGAAACTATTCTTATATAATAAGAAGCCAAGCCATCTCCAATAGGAATGATAACAGCAACTCTAACTGGAATACACATTACAAAACTCAGAAGAGTTGTATTGAATATGGATAAATGGATATTAAGAATAGTGATTGTAACATTATATAATCCTGATGGTACAGGAAGAAAATTGAGTTAATAAAGAAAAACAGGGGCCCTTAAATAAGGGGGCCTTGTTAGAATCTAAAATCCAAAGAACACAGAGTTTTGATGTGCAAGGGTAGAACAAGGATGCTCTGACTCCAGGAGAAAGAGAAATGACCATATCATATATATGTATATATATACATATGTATATATATATACAATATATGTGATATATATCATATGTACTTGTATTTATTTATATGTATATAAATATATTTCACATATATATTGGGTGATAGTGGTGCACGTCTTTAATCCCAGTACTCATGAGCCAGATGTAGGCAGATCTCTGTGAGTTTGAGACCAGTCTGGTCTACACAGTGAGTTCCAGGACAGCCAAGGCTACACAGAGAAACCCTGTTTTGTAAAACCAATCAGCCAATCAAACAAACAAACTAATTAACTAACAGAAAGAAACAAAAAAACCCAAATCATACATATTAAAGATATATATTCATTCTATACGATCATTTGTATTATATATTCTCATTTAAATCTCTCAGCAAAAATATATGAATGAAGTTATTATCAACATTTTGTTTAACTGGAGTCACAAAAGTTAAGAAGTATTCATTTATAAAGCTAGAAGTTCTATGACTGACTATTTCCTGTTTTTTTCTAGTAATTAGAAATATTAAAAATAGCATTTCCTAGAATCAGTCTCAAAGAGGATTGTTCTAATGAAATTGTATGAAAAAGTATAATTATCATAGTGTTCTGGTTTTATGTGTTGTATAGCTGTTTTCTCCTAATTGAAACATCCCCTCCTGGAGGGACGAGGAAGGTTCATATGGTTCGGAAAATTTCCCAGGCAGGGAAGCTTACACCTGTCATTCTGGTAAGCATAAGGCAAGATCATCTTGAATTCAAGGCCAGCCTAGATTATGTAGTGAGTTCTAAGCTAGCTGCAGAGTGAGAACTGTCCTACGCCATTATTCAGAAAGCTCATGGATCTCAGGCTACTCCTGAAACTTGCAAGAGTCACACAGCCATTTGCAGGGTTTCTTAAGAGGAAGGAATTTCTGGGAGAGAAGAGGTGCTTAGCTGAAGTTACCTGGTTTCCCCAAGAAACTCCAGTATCTGAGAATGCTTTCCTTAGCTGTCACCCCGTGCTGGGAAGGCTTTTCAGTGAGGTAGCCCCCACGGAGTCACCTCTGCTGCTGACCTTAGTTTCCTAACTTCAGTTCTGAAAGTGACCACAATAACGTCATTGGTTTATCAAGCTAGATATGGGTAGACTCCTGGTCTGTCATTGTCTGGGGTGCATAGACACTTGTTCATATATTTCTAGGAAAACATATAATATATGGATATCCTTTCTTTGCAAATTTATTAAGATAACTTGACTCATAAAATTTGTTTGTACATGCTTGATTTATTAAGTACTATTAGTGGGAAACCCTCCATGAAAATGCCTCTCATTCATTTATTGAACTTATTTTTATTTCTTGCTTGCCCAGCCAAAGTAAGCTCAGTGAGATGCCTTGAAGAAAACTTACTTTGTATTTGCTCTATGTCATTTTTACATTTACATTGATGTTACTTCTTACTTTACTTTGTTACAGTTGAAACTTTTGTGGAAACCAATGAACAAAATGGACCTTTTGCATTTAGAATAAATAAAAACAGGCTATACAAAGACAAATGAGTTTATCCTTACACCACTATGCTACACAGTACATGCACTGCCTGTGTAGACTTGGGCAGTCACATGCATGTGTTTCCTGAAAATAAGTGGTTACTTTGCCAGTGAATCTTAAGGTATTGGTATTTCATTCTACCCATTCATGGAGTTTTAAACAGGCAAACACTAGGTCTGACCAACACTTTATCTAACTTCTGCTTATAAGAAAATGGTTGCTGTTGCCAGAGAAGTTGGAAAAGACCCTTAAGACTTAAGACAGGATGGTAACTTTGCAGCTTTTCTGGAGATGCCTTATAGTGGCTTAGATTAGGTGGAGAGAGAGAGAGAGAGAGAGAGAGAGAGAGAGAGAGAGAGAGAGAGAGAGAGAGAGAGAGAGATGTGTTGGAGACAGAAGCAGCACTGTATGCTGATGGACTCAATAGCTGATGAGAGGAGGCATCTAAGAGCATGCTAACCCTTGTTCCTAAGCAACTCTGTGGGAAAGGTATCACTGAGTCCTGGAAAGCAGAGAGAAGGGCAGGTTTGTGGAGAACCTTCTGCATTCTTTTGTTTGTTTTCTAGTTAATCATTTCTTGTCCTTTTAAAGGAAAACAAAAACTATACAAGGCTTTATCATGTCTGTTTTATTATCTTGCTTTTCAAATGCTTAATTGTTTTTAACTGACAAGTGAAACTATGAATGTTTAGCATGTTTGGAATTCTGTTTTGAAACCTGTATGTCATGGAATGACTAAACAGAGTAAACCAGCATATACAGTACTTTACATGCTTATTTATTTGTTTATTTTGTGTTGAGCAACAAGTGAAGTCTGTGTTCTCAGCAGTTTTCAAATAAGATGTTATCCACAATCAGCTTGACCTATGTGAGTCTCCTAAATGTTTTCTCCTCCTCTTAGATCGACACTTTAGATTTAATACATACATGAGGTCAGCCAGTGTGTTTCTCATTCTTCCACTTACTGCACTTACCATAATGTTCATCTACGCTGTTCAAATGGCAGACTGTCCTTCCATTTGAAGGCTGGATCATGTTCCATCGTGCGCATGTACCACATTTCTTTTTTCTTTCTTAGTGGACAGACTCCTGATAGTTTCCCTGTCATGCCCGTGGTAGATAGTGCAGTTAGTGAACATGGAGGTGAAATTCTTTGGCACAATGGTTTCAAATTCTTTTCCTAGGTACTCTATGGTAGGATTTCTATGATAGTTCATTGTTTTAATTTCTAAGATTCTGCCATCCTTTTTCATATATATATATATATATATCATATATAGCATCATATATTTTATATGTAGATATATGCATATGTACAAGTGCACATACCTATTCATGTTTGAGCATAGGGGCCAGAAGTGGATGTTAGAGGTCCTCCTCTGTCACTCTCCACCTGTTCCTTTGAGTCAGTGCTCTGGAGTATCCAGAAGCCATGAAGTCCCAGCAATACTCCTGTCTCAACCTCCCTTGGAGCTGGAGGCCACAGGTGTGCATAAGACACCTGCATATCAACTGGGGTCTGGATTCTGTTTTTAATGGCAGAGTCATATATCTAACCCCTCCATCCTGTTTTCTATAATAGCTACACTAATTTAAGTTTCTACCAGCCGTGCACAACGCCCCCCTCTTCCTTCTTATCCTTGTGTCACTTATTATCTTGCATCTTTTTTTTATGACAGCTGATTTAGCAGGCTTGAATTGTTCCAAATGGTTTGTGGATACAGTCTGTTATCTACAAGGAAATCACAAATAACCATTTATGACTTTGCCCTGTCCTCAGGACCTAGACCTTTAATTTGAACACTGCCACTGATAATATCTGCTCTGTTGGTTCCTGTATCACATTAGTGATGTGCTTTTGAGATATCATGTGTTTGGAATATCTCTGTTTCCTCTCCTCTAAGCAGTGCACACGAGGCTTTCTATGGCACCTTTGGTACTTCAATTTTAGACAATCAAATAAGGGTTTAAGTTGGTCTGTATATCATTACATACCATCCTACTTATCTTTGGAGATTCAACCATTATCTCTTAATTTAGCATACAATTCCTTCATCAGCAAAACCACTGTAGCATGATTTTATGGTTTGAAATTTTAGGGAATCATAAAGCATATGGCTATCCTTTCTTTGTAAGAATTCTTGAAATAATTTAAGATATAATAAGTTGTATAAATATTAATGTTTCTATATACCTTTGGCTTGATATTCCCGCATGATAACATCATGTATAGCCACAAAACATTGGTGTGGCTCTTAATGCATGGTGAGGGTAAGTTATTTAAACTGCATGAACTCTGTTCATGTATATAGGTTCTGGAGAGAGGAAATAGTATTTGGTATAATCTGTAGCATCTAAGAAAAGCACAGCACAGGCATCTAATTCATATCTGCTTGTGTCTTTTCTACAGATTAGAACATGCCAGCTTAACTGTATATTTTCTAGTACATTAGCATTTCTGCCTCAAGTTAAATTTTAATAACTTTTTACATATTATTCAAAATGTATTATAACCGTAATGGTATTTATGTATCAGAACATAGAGTCAGTGGCTCTTTTCCCACTTACTAGCAATTAGCGATCCTATATACAGTTTCTTCTAAAAAGAGTTCTTTAGATCTGATGAAGCACTATGCTCTAACCTCAAATGGACAACTCTTCCATGGATGTCAAAGTCTTCACTTTAGGAATAAGGAGGAAAAAGAACTCTGCAGTGAGAAGGCTTCAACCATGAGATTGGCTTATGATTTACTAAATATATAACTTTGGTAAATTACCCTCTTGAGTCATAGTTTCTTTTTCTGTAATTATGAGAGTAATAGTGCCTAGCTAATAAAATAATTATACAAATTAAATGAATTAATGAATGTGAATTTTTTTTGTTCAGTTTCTGGCATAAAGTCAGCCCCAAGACAGGGACACTGATAGGCAGTCAAGCTTCTGTTAGAGGAGTTAAGAACACTCCTTGATTCAGTTTGGATTGGGGCTAAGCCAGCCTCTCCCTTCTGTCGCTATACATTTTGTGCTTCTCTATTTTGACCTCATCTTTCTACTGAGGAACAGTTTCTCCCACTGCTGTAGACTATGTCTGATCTCAGAGCCACTGAGCTTTATCTAGCTTCACAATCCAAGAGGATATTACTCTCCCCTTATGTTCATTCACTGTCTAGGGGAAAAATTTGCACAAGCCTAAGGAGAGGCTCTCAAGAGAACAACTAAAGTCGTATGGTAGAGGGAAGAATAGAGTTTCAGAAGGTGAAAGAGTTTCCTGGATGAGGGAGAAAGGAGGCCTGAGAGGTAAATAATCTACCGGAGTTGTGATTATTGCCTATAGCATTTACACTTCATTATGGAGTGGAGTTTCTTCAGAACTCAACACCCAATACATCTAAAAATTATCATTGCATTTCAGTGGCATTGATGAAAAAGTGTTAATATTGGAATTAGCAAAGCAAGTGTTAGCATTTGTAGAGTTTCAAAGTCTGTGACTACTCCTATTTCTTGAGGGAACTAATATTGTATACTTTGAGACTGGTCAAACACAGACATTTTCATTATGACTCTCCATCAATGTCTAGATTTATTCATTGAAATTATAGGTGTAGACATATAAATGTTTTATTCATAGTTGTAAAATCTGTTAAATGACATTTATAAAATTTGTTCTTTATAACCTGATCGGTGTCCTATGGATGGACAAGCATTATATTTTCCCAAAACAGGGTCAAATATTAATGTCAAAATAAAGGAAATGGTGCTGATTTTTTTAGAAAATATATTACCTTTCAGGAGCCTTCCATTGTTATATTTTAAATTTTATTTTTTTCACATGGTTCTCACTTGACACCAGTTGATTGGTGGATTGTTTTAAGAATGTTTTTCTCAGAAAACAGTAAAGTTTGAACTCTTCTCTATAACATGACTCTCATTAGTGTTATACAAAAGCCTAGAATGCAGTTAAGACTTCTTATTCCCATAGTCATTAAATTATGTCTTTTCAATGATTCTAAGTTGGCGACAGTGGTGGAAAACTGGAAGTGAAAGAGTGGATACTGAAATCCTAGGAACACTGACTCTTAGCCAGCTGTACTAACTAGGTTTCCGATGCTGTCACCACAGACTTCTCTGTGGTACCTACTGTTAATGGTGCAGATGCAGACATAGGAGTCTCCAGTTTTTTGAGTACAAAGGAGAAATACATCTCTGTGAGGCTGTAACATTTCAAGAAGTCTTAATAGAAACAGTGAGGTTAATCTCACTCATTTTTACCATAAAATAATGTTTGAACTAACAAATTACACAATGTTCATGGTTCCATTAAGCAGCAACCAATACTATCAAAGTAGATAAGGGCAGGATACAAGTCTGAGGCCTAAAATTTGTTATGTCAAAAGTTCGGTGATGAAGGGTTGGGTCCTCCTCGAGAAGGCCTCTCAAAGCACAGTGCCTAAATGAGTCAGTACCTTTGAGAATGAATGGGCTTCAGGAGAGTAAGCAGACCCATTTGGCCAGAGTAGAGGGCTCAGGAAAGACAATTTGTGAAGGACTCATCTTTCCTCCTAGGTTACCTTTGGGTTCACTTGACATTGTGTGTTCTGTGCATTTTGATAAATGTGTGAAGGTGTCTGTTTACCTTTCTTCATTGCTCTAATGCCATCATATGCTACATTTGAGATAAGGTGTATATCAGTTATAAGAAACTGTATAAAATATTATGGTCACTTATTATCTGAAGAACTTCATTCAAAAATATAAATACTAATGAGAAGGTTATCTGAGTAATCTAGACCATGATTAGATGACCGTATACTTCTGTTCTATTACTAGTTGCCTGTCCTGTGGCTTTGTACTCACAGTTGTTTTTCTTACCCCTCCTCTTCTGAGCCTCACCCCTTATCTTGTCTCTTTCCTTCCCTTCTGTTCCTTCCTTCATCCTTTTCTCCCCTTTCCTTTTTTTGTGGTATTAAAATAAAGCCCCAGACCTTAGTAGACACTGCTACTGTGCTACATCTGAAGCTGTTATTTTCTTTCAAATATTTTTTAGTATAGCATGCTATCCATTAAGTAAGAAAATACATTCCTAAGTGGAAAAAAAACTAATACAGTGTGGTGATATTTTATTTGGGCTGAAATGTAATTTTATTTGTATGTTAATAAGTAAAGTTTACCTGGAGATCAGAGGTCATAGTGAGCCATAAACAGAATTCAGGCAGTGGTAGCACATGCCCTTAATCCCATCATGTGGCAGGCAGAGTCTCTGTGTTGTCAAGAACACAGCCAAGCATGGTGACAAGAGCCTTTAATCCCAGTACCAACCATAGAGACCTGGAGGTCTGTATAGACAGGCAGTGATGAGGAAGTGATGTGGCTGGGCTTAGAGCCAATGAGAAGGCAGAACAGGAAGGCAATGAAAGCGCAGGTTAGACAGGAAGAACCTCTCTTGGGAAGCAACTGTGGTGAGGTGGTAAGCTAAGGTTAGTCAGTGGCTCTTTGCCATTTCTCTGATCTCTTCGGCTATTACTCCTGTATTTGGCTCTGTATTTATCATTTAATAAGACTGTTTAGAAATTCGACTACAATATAGCACCTATATAGGTTAATGTTTTAATAGATATTCTTTTTGTCTTCCATTTTATGTGTATTATTTTTGCTTTAAAATGAGACATATTATTTTATAATTTCTTTTAAAAAGCAATGCATTAGGAAGAAAATTCTTTGCAATTCACTTACGCCCAACAATGTACTTTTAGGTGACTATATGGTATTCCATTCATTATTTCTTCCATAGCTTTGTTATTATTTCAGGGGTTGCAATGATGTAACTGAAATATTTAGATACTGCTTTTTTAAATTATTAATTAACAGACAGGGAAGAATCTATTGGTGATGGTAAAGTGATGCTCTTTAGTAAAAATATCTCTGGACTGGATCAGGAATATTCCATTCATCCAACCTAATCTTTGGCTCCATTTGATTATCTACCCTTGAGTTACTATTTAATCTTTTTGTGTCAAAGATGGTTCCCTACTTTATAGTTTTCTTCCTTCCTTCCCTCCTTCCCCCTTCCTTCCTTCCTTCCTTTCTTTCTTCCTTCTCTTCTCTATTCCTCTGTCCTTTCCTCCCTCCCTCCCTTCTTTTTTCTTTCTTTCCTTCCTTCTTTACCTCCCTCTTTCTTTTATTTTTATTTTGAGACATATTCTTATGTATCCCAGACTGGCCTCAAACTCTCTATGTAGCTGAGAATGATTCTGAACTTTAGATTATCCCGACTCTGCCTCCCAAGTGCTAGGATTATAGGTGTGCACCAACAAACCAAGCTTATAGGGCGCTGGGTATTAAACCCATGGCTTCATGCACAGCAGGAAAATACTTTCCTCCAAACTGAGCCACAAGTCCAGCCCCCCCATTTTACCTTTAAAAATAGCATTTGTTCAATTGTTCTGCACCTGAATCTTCTATGACATCATAGCCAACCAAGGGCACAGCTGAGACTTTATGAGGATCTATAATCACTGTTAGTTATTAGTGGCACTGTCAATACATGCTGCACAACTGATGTGTTGTCCAGCCCCATTGCCTAGATGAACATTTGTATGTGATACAGAATTGGTGTCACTGTTTGCTAAGTTAGGGACATTGACTAAAGTGACAACTAAATTGGTACTAGGTGAAAGGCCACAGAATAAACTTGCAGTTTTGAAATAAGCAAGGAAGGTGAACGGAAAGAAAAACAGTCATATTCACAAAGAAAAAGGTACACAGCAATGACAGATTGAAGAGAAAATTAATTCAATGTGAGTCTAAGAAAATGTACAAAGCTCCCATTGATTCACAGAGAGATAAAAGCACAAGGCTTGGAATAGCACACTGCAGTAATACACACCCACTATTCTCCGTAATACAGTCTGCATGTCAGGGTGAGATGGGAACATTTGACTTCATCATTGAAGACCCAAAGCTGGAAAAACTAAACAGCTTTTTGAGGTTGCACAGATGCTACTAGAATTCTAAAGACTCATAGCTGTATCTGTCTGACAGGCTTTCTGTATACATTCCCACCCCCAAAAAAGCTAATACATCTTCAGAAGACATGAAAAGAGATCTCCTTGGGAATATCTTTATTACTCAAGTTATTTAGCAGTCAAGAAGGGAAATGGCTCTTAGCCAAGGCACATGAAGATATGATGACTAGACTTTGACATGTTACTGGGAGTACAAGAATGAACCACCACATTTGACATTTTAAAAATGGTTCTAGGGCCCGAATTAAGGTCTTCATGCTATCAAAGCAAGGACTTCATGAACTAAGTATTTCTTCCATGTACAGCAGTCAATGTTTAACAAAAGCTTTTTTCTTATGTATTGTTTTACTCCCTCTTTGAGTTTGCATAGTGAGACAGGCTTGTTTTTGTGGGTTTTACTTTCTTTTGAGTTACTTGATGACCTCTGTGGTTTTATTAGTATATCTGATGCCCACTTTCTGAGTTTACAGAATCATAGTAGATGATGAAGTGGATTGGCAGCCCCATGACAAAGTCATCCTCAGCTCTTCTTCTTATGAGCCTCATGAGGCAGAGGTCCTCACCATAAAGGAAGTCAAGGGCCATCACATCAGGATCTATGAACGTCTTAGACACCGGCACATTGGTAAGTGCTTTACTTTGTTGGTTAGTTAAAGGAAATGGATGGGCCCTGAAGGACCTACTTGGCAGCCTGTCCAGGTGTACTGCACTTGCTTGACATTAAGAGTGGAAAGAGGCTGCCTAATTGCTGCCCTGTACTTGTCTTAGAAACTTTCCTCAATTTTTCTTCCCCTGCCCACCTCTCCTTTCCTCTCTTCCCCACTTCTTCCTTCTTTCCACCTTTTAATATTTTT